>NC_133328.1:388002764-388302764 GCF_042186555.1 Aquarana catesbeiana | reverse complement strand
GCATCCTAAGCCCAGCAGTGCCTGCATCATAGAAAAGTGTGCGCCCAGCTGCGGGTACAATGTGAGTGAGGCGGGGACAGGGGTGGGGTCTTTTCCAGCCAGTTTGCCGTAGGAAGGGTCCCGTTCAAGACTGAGCACCGAAAGAAAACATGGGAGGAACCTTGTTCTAAATAGAGAGGGGAGGAGTCTGGATGCTGTACTAATAGTGCCCTGATGCTGGGACACACCACGAGACACAGACATCTCGCGGCACATGTATGAAAATCGGGACTGTCCTGGCAAATCTGGGACTGTTGCTAAGTATGCCCTTGTCACCCATGTAATGCACATTGAGATCCCCCCAGATAACCTAATAAATGCAGGCAGCTATTGTGGGTTGTATCATGAAGTTAAGGGTACTACATATATGTTTTGCATTGTATGTTATGTTATATTGTAATTTTTATGGACTTATGTCCTTTTTATGCAAATAAACTGATGTTTGTCTTTTAAACTTTGCCTTCTCCTTTTTTGAGCTGTCTTAAAGTCCCTGAGGGGTGTCCTTTGTGCATATGTATGCGTCATTTTTTATATTTCTTGTCACCCATGTGAACTCAGCCTTAACCTTTGGGTTGCCAAGTTCAGTGCAAGTCGCAGATTGGAGGTTTTGTGTTTAAATGGGAGCTTACAGTAAAGTAGAACTACACTGTATCCGAGCATCACAAACTGAAAACACTATTTTATTAATTTTTATATTCAAAGCAAACTCACCCATCCATCCATATATCCATGCTTTATTTTGTTGAGAAATCACTTTGAAAAAACCCCTAGCATTTCTAGCTGCGGCCATTTTGAGTAAGGGCAGATAATTCATGCAACATTTACTTCCTGGAATCCACCTGCCCCTAGCTCAGGCATGCAGCCCCGGAGGGCATGCTTAGTCAAGAAAGCCCTTCCACCCTTCTTCCAAATGAAAGACTCCTGGGATATATGACATAATTTCGACCTATACTAGGACCAGGAAGCAACTGAAGAAATGTAAAAATAAAAAAAAAAGGTTAAAACAAGTAAATATAATATACCTTCCTATCTGTTTACTAATGCAAAAGGATTAAAAATAGTTAATGTCGATTAAGAGAGTTTACTTCTGCTTTAATGCTGGTGTGAAGGCACTACTCTCTATACATTGAAGACAATGAAGGCAATGAAGAGCGCTGATCAAATAAAAAAAAAAAAAAAAAAAAAAAAAAACCAACAACAACATTTAAAAAAGGAATGGCAAAAATCCTTACGTAGCTTATGCATATTCACACAGTAGGAAAAAGTTGCATGTCTATATGGCTATGGAAAGACATTGTTTCAAATCTCTAGATGTGACTGAGCATGAAGAATAACAAACCATGTTCTAGCTTGATCATTCTAAATTTTTACACATCAAAATAAATATTCCATGAGGGTTCAAATGTAGGAGTACGTAGTTCTTCCATTATTTTTTTTAACTCTAAACATTCAGTTGTCAGCAGGGCATTATTTTAGTCGTTTCAAAAAATGCACCTTAATCCACTTCCCGAAAAAAACGATCACAAAAAAATTAAGGGGACAGTGTAAAAATAAAAAATAAAATTGACAAAAAAAGCCAGGGAAGTCATGGATTCACACTTTTGTGGGTTGTGCTGACTCCAGCATTACCACAGCACACCATATGGCAAAGGCGTGTGTTCAGCCTTCTAATAAATGAATTGGCTTTATGCTGTTTAACCCCATCTGCAGTATAGTAGCATAGGCATACAATGAGCAAACCTTTGTGAGTGACATATAAGAAAAGCACACCACATGGAAAGTCAGAAGTACTATGTGCCCAAGATAATAATTCATTCTAGAGTTGTTTTCATTACAGATATGGTATCTATAATTGCTGTAGCACATCTGCGCAATATGACGAATCAAGCTTTTTACTCTAGAAAATCAAATATCTTATTATTCAGAATTTTTTTGTTTGCATTACCTTTAATCAATCACTCATTGTAATGATATAACTGCTCAGATCTTTCAAGAAAAAACATGTTCTTTTGGCCAGTGTAGCTCTTGCACCTGCATAACCCTTGGGATCTGTTCAAACCATTGTATTGTGGTAAAGTGTGTTAAAAAAATAAATTGTAATACCGCAATTTGTGGTAACAGATGTATGAACAATGGAGGGTTGCCACCTCATCCCTTTAAACCAACACATATTAATTGCACAGATTCTGTGACTGATTAGGTGGTAATTAAACTCACTTGGTGTCTTATCTGCATTTAATTAGCCTCAGAACTTGTGTAATTCAAAGGTGTTTGGGTTTAACCACTTGCTTACTGGGCACTTAAACCCCCCTCCTGTCCAGACCAATTTTCAGCTTTTAGCGCTCCTGTCACAATTGCGCAGTCATACAACACTGTACTCAAATGAAATTTTTATCATTTTTTCCCACAAATAGAGCTTTCTTTTGGTGGTATTTGATCTCCTCTGTGGTTTTTAGTTTTTGTTAAAAAAATTTAAAAAGACCGAATTAAAAAAATATATATATTTTTTTTAATATTTTGTTATAAAATTTTGCAAACAGGTAATTTTTCTCCTTCATTGATGTATGCTGATGAGGCGGCACTGATGGGCACCTATAGGTGGCAGTGATGGGCACTGATGGGTGGCAGTGATTGCTTACACTTATGGTAGCACTGCTAGGTGGCACTGATTGACACCACTGGTGGGCATTAAGAGGTGGCACTTGTGGGCATTGATAGGTGGCACTTGTGGGCATTGATAGGTGGCACTTGTGGGCACTGATAGGTGGCACTGCTGGGCACTGTGGGCACTGGCAGGTGGCAATGGCAGGTGGCACTGGCAGGCACAGATGAGGCATATGTGCCTTCTTCCTCTTCGGGACCGATGTCCCTTTAACTTAAGCCGGTGATCATCTTTTTTTTTCTCCTCACGCTATCAGCGTGAGGAGAAAAAAAAAACGATTACCAAGCTTTTGTTTACATCATGTGATCAGCTGTCATTGGCTGACAGCTGATCACATGGTAAGGGGCCGGGATCGGCCCCTTACTCGGATCTGTGATCATCCGAGTCTCCATGACTCGGTGATCACAGCGCGCGCCCCACGGTGCGTGTGCACAGGGGAGGACGTCCCATGACGGCCTCCCGGAAATTGAGGTCCGCGCTGTGGCCATCATTCGGCTATGGCCCGGACCTCAAGTGGTAAAGGGATGAGGTGGCAACTGTAAGTGCAATCCGTTTTGAAGGGCACACCAATACACTTGTGTGCTTCATGGTGTGCTGCACTCATTTTACATGCTTGGAGGTGCAATTAAAGGTCAATACACACGATACGAAAATCAGATAGAAAAATTCGTACAACGAGCTGTCTGCCGATTTTCGGATCGTTAGTACGGTGCTTTCGACAGCCGATTTCGCTTTTTCGTCAGACAAAAGCTGGATGCGCAGACTATAAAATTTTTGTCAGATGGGAACTCAAGTCTGATTTTCGTTTCATTAGTACGGTTTTCATATGAAAAAAATCGTAAAAGCAAGACTACGCATACTCAGAAATGAAAGAATACATACAAAACTATTCAACACATTACATCACTTCTGACGTTGTATTCTGTCGTACGAAAATTTTCGTATTGTGAGTAACCTCTTCACTTTCGACATGAGACTAGCATGCCACAAAAAACGGACGTTAGGTCATCCGAAAATCTAAGCGTGTGTACGAGGCTTAAGTCTAATGCAGTGCTCCTTAACGCACAAAAAACAGGCTGCTTTGTAGTGTGAACTGGCCCTTATGGATTAGAGGGTCTCCAAACTACGGCCCTCCAGTTGTTCAGGAACTACAATTCCCATCGTGCCTAGTCTTGTCTATGAATGTCAGAGTTTGACAATGCATCATGGGATGTGTAGTTCTGTAACAGCTGGAGGGCCATAGTTTGGAGATCCCTAAACTAGAGCAATTTTTACTTTTCTGCTATAGGTATATTTATACTTTGTTATTACTTAAAAGTGAAGTATGGGGTTAAAAAAAAAAACAGAGCAATTATACTCTTCTACGAGGATGCAGCATTGATCCTACATCTGTCCCCCACCGGCTCTGCACTGGCTACTGAGTGATCAAAGACAGCTCAGTTCTCCCCTCCGCTCTGAGCAGAGAGCGGGTATTGTCAGCCACCAGCTCTCTGCTCTGCTCCTCCAGGGCTCACTGGAGTGCTGGGCTGTGGAGGGGTGGGAGCAGCTGGCTCAGCCTCTCAGCAGCTTGCTGAGAGGCTGAGCCAGCTGCCAGTCAAGCCATCTGGGTGGATCACTACTGAAGTCGGGATCTTTCCAGAATCTGGAGCATCTGAATGACGTTAGCTAACAGCAGGCTTTAGCCTGCTATCGGCTAAAAATAGGTCACAGCCGGAGTGCAGATCAAAGTGCACCCCTGTGATCCATAGGAGGAGTATGACCACAATAGCTTTGGCCCCACATCTCCTTTAACCACTTCAATACCCGTGTATAGTCAAATGACGGCCGCAGATGGGATCTCTGAGATCCTGGGTGCCGTCCTATGACGTCCTGGGCTTCGGGGGTGCGCGCGCCTGCCGCGTTGCTCGGGACACAGTGCGCGTGCCCGGTGGCCGCGATGTCCGCCGGGCACCCGCGATTGCCCGTTAACTGAGCAGGACCGTGGATCTGTGTGAGTAAACACACAGATCCATGTCCTGTCAGGTGAGAGGAGACCGATCTGTGTTCCCAGTACAGAGGAACACCAATCGGTCTCCTCCCCTTGTGAGTCCCCACCCACCACAGTTAGAATCACTCCCCTAGGAAACACATTTAACCCCTCGTGTCCCCCTAGTAGTTAACCCCTTCCCTGCCTGTCACATTTATACAGTAATCAATGCAATTTTATAGCATTGATCGCTGTATAAATGTGAATGGTCCCAAAAATGTGTCAAAAGTGTCCAATGTGTCCGCCATAATGTCGCAGTCACGAAAAAATCGCAGATAGCCGCCATTACTAGTAAAAAAAAATTTAAATAAATAAAAATTTTTAAAAAATGCCATAAATCTATTCCGTATTTTGTAGACGCTATAACTTTTGCGCAAACCAATCAATATACGCTTATTGTGATTTTTTTAACCAAACATATGTAGAAGAATACGTATCGGCCTAAATTGAGGAAAAAATTTGTTTTTTTAAAAAAAAATTGGGATATTTATTATAGCAAAAAGTATAAAATATTGTGTTTTTTTTCAAAATTGTCGCTCTTCTTTTGTTTATTGCGCAAAAAATAAAAAACGCAGAGGCGATCAAATACCACCAAAAGAAAGCTCTATTTATGGGGTAAAAAATGGATTTCAATTTTGTTTGGGTACAGCGTCTCACGACCGCGCAATTGTCATTTAAAGTGCGACAGCGCTGAAAACTAAAAATTGGTCTGGGAAGGAAGGGGGTGAAAATGCCCTGTATTGAATCGGTTAAGATAATGAAGTAATACATATTGTGGTTCTCTTCAGACAGATGTTTTTTGGTGATATTGTCCTGCAAATGTTTTACAAATGCAACAAAAAAAAAAAAAACATTTTTTTTCTACTTTTGACCAGTGTTAATTTTAAAATGACTATGTCCAAAATAATACATTTTATTCTGTAATTTTATAATGACACTATTGACTCTTTCACACAGTCGGCCCTGGATGGCAAAAACAAGCAGCATATTTGATGGATATTTTATTTCTCCAATACAGATCCTTTTGCCTAATTTACCTTTGGCCATCACGCCTTACCACATTATGAAAATGGATATTTCTTTTTGTGGGGTTGTTTTGCCTGCGTCCCACTGCCATGGGGCTCTTCAATACCTCCCGGGGCAGACAAATTTTCAAGCCCTGGAGGTCCCCACCTTCCACAGCTGCATATATATATATATATATATATATATATATATATATATATATATATATATATATATATATATATATATATATATATATATGTATGTATATATATATATATATATATATATATATATATATATATATATATATATATATATGTATATGTATATATATATATATATATATATTTTTTTTTTTTTGTTTTGCCTTTGGTTGTATGTATTTAGGATCCCGGTTTCTTGTTATAAAATTTAGTTTTAAAACTAGATATATTTATACTCTGTCTTTTACAGATATTCCTTAACATCTTCCCCTGAAGAAGTGTTGTAATCCATGAAGCGCTTCGGGAAATTTAGGATGTAGCTACATGCTTTTTAAGGACTCCATCTCTATATATAACTATTTTATTCTAACCTATTTTTATTATTTTTCATACATACTTCCAGACATCTGGTACTAATCTATATCCTAAACTGTTGTGTACTGCAAAGTTGATTGTGCTGCCTAACCTTTGTGTGTGTGCATATGGATGTTAATATGACGATCATGCTATACAGTGTATATATATATGAATGAAATTATTATTATTATTATACAGGATTTATATAGCGCCAACAGTTTGTGCAGCGCTTTACAACATGAGGGCAGACAGTACACTTACAATACAGATCAATACAGGAGGGATCAGAGGGCCCTGCTTGTTAGAGCTTACAATCTAGAAGGGTCGGTCAAGTGGAAACAAAAGGTAATAACAACTGTGGGGGGTGAGCTGATGGAGAAAATTAAAATAGAGTTGTTAGGTGGGGGTAGGATAGGCTTCTCTGAAGAGAAGGGTTTTCAGGGATCTTCTGAAGCTAACAAAGTAGGAGATAAGTGGACAGATTGGGGTAAGGCATTCCATAGGATTGGAGGGGCTTTGGAAAAGTCCTGGAGGCTAGCATGGGAGGAGGTGACGAGGGTGCTAGAGAGCAGAAGGTCTTGAGAGGAACGAAGAGAACGAGTAGGTTGGTATTTAGAGACTAGGCTAGTGATGTAGCTGGGGTTAAATTGTGGATGGCTTTGTAAGTAGTTGTTAGTATTTTTAATTTAATTTGTTGGGTGAGCGGAAGCCAGTGGAGGGATTGACAGAGAGGAGTAGCAGACACAGAGCGATTGGTAAGGTGGATGATTCTGGCAGCAGCATTCATGATGGATTGAAGAGGTGATAGACTATGTAGAGGTAAGCCAATGAGAAGGGAGTTGCAGTAGTCGAGGTGGGAGATGACCAGCGAGTGAATTAAGAGCTTTGTTGTGTCATTGGCTAGAAAGGGGTGTATTTTGGAGATGTTGCGGAGGTTGAGGCGCCAAGATTTGGATAGTGATTGGACGTAGTGCTTAAAGGAGAGTTCAGAGTCCAGGACTACACCAAGAACCTTGGCATGTGGGGATGGGCTTATAGTTGTACCATCGATTTTGACAGAGAGATCAGGGGAAGGGGAAGGGGCATATGGGGGAGGAAAAATTATAAGTTCGGTTTTGGATAGATTGAGTTTGAGGAAGTGGTGTGACATCCAGACTGATATATCCGATCGTAAATTAGTGATACGTGAGTAGACAGAGGGAGTGAGCTGAGGGGTAGAGAAATAGATTTGGGTGTCGTCAACGTAGAGGTGGTATTGGAAGCCATGGGAGGCTATCAGCTGACCCAGGGAGGAGGTGTAGATTGAAAATAGGTCCAAGAACAGAACCTTGGGGGACCCCGACAGAGAAATGAAGAGAAAGAAGTAGAGTTGTAAGAAATGCTAAAGGTGCGGTTGGATTAGTAGGAAGAGAACCAGCAAAGAGTACAGTCACGGAGACCAAAGGCGTGGAGTTTTTTGAGGAGGAGGGGGTGGTCAACCGTATGAAAGGCAGCAGAGAGGTTCAGGAATAGGAGTACAGAATAGTGTTGATTGGTTTTAGCCGTTAGTAGATTGTTTGTTAGTTTTAGGAGAACAGGTTCTGTGGCAGGTTGAGGACAAAATCCAGACTGAAGGGGATCAAGAAGGCTATTATCAGCGAGGTGGACGCTCAGTCGGTTGTAGACCAGACGTTCAAGGAGTTTGGATAAGGGAGCAAGGAGATGGGGCGTAGGTTGTTAAGATTGGATGGGTCCAGTGAGGGCTTTTTAAGTATGGGTCTGACAAGTGCATGTTTTAGGGAGTTGGGGAAGATGCCAGAAGAGAGGGAGAGATTGAGGATGTGGGTTAGAGAGTGTAGCATAGAGCCAGAGGGTGAACGCAGCATTTAAGAGGGAACAGGATCCAGAGGGCAGGTTGTAAGGTGGATGTTAGCAAGTAGTTTAGCACCTTCGTCTAAGGTGGTGGGATTGAAAGAGGGAAGTAATGATTGTACCTGTGAGCATGAAGTGTAAAGCATGGAGGGTATCTGAACAGTAGAGATCTCCTCGCGAATTGTATCAATCTTCTGTTTGAAGTGACTGGCGATCTCCTGGGCAGTGAGTGAGTTGGCGGGTGGAGGTGGTGGAGGATATACATAGTATATGTCTATGCTATGTATTGATACCCAGACATATGCCAACACACTAATAAACTTATATCAAATTACACTTATCAAGTCAAATTTCCTCATTCAAAGCCTCAAATTCCCTCCTCTTTTAAAGTTGATTAGGTGGCAATAAGGGGTTACATTTTTTTTTCTTTTAATTGTAAGGGCTGCTTTATAATATCATATGACGATCAAAGGCTGATCTGCACATGATTCAAAAATTAAATATGATGAAATAATAATGTTTCTATCACATTGCTCAATGAAGCTTTGTTTTGCATAGCAACAGCTATAGCTACTTGATACACATCTGGCCACAAAATACCCGAGTAGCTTAGTTTTGTATTTACACATTGCATCAGTCCACCATACCATTATGTCTGTAATCTGGTAATGCTGGAGCACATAGTGATGCCTCTCATTGTGCCAAACCCTTCTGAGGAAGCTATGGCAAAACACAATATGACTCGCATAGCGCCTTCTTTAATTAGGTTCTCTCCATCTCCCTGTATTCAAACCTGCTTTGATTTTTATTTTTTTTTCTTCAATTGATAATTCTGAAGCTATAGCTGCTGCTGTGGTACAGATCACATAATGATGTTCACTATGGCAGCGTGGAATTGCTGGCAATAGTTGCTGGGGAGAACTGCAGCGGGGGTAAATAAACAAAACATACAGCAAATGTCCATTTTTGCATTAAAATTTTTTAGGGCATACACCATATGTCCAAAGCGCTCATCTGATTACCTCTCAAGCATCCCCTCAAAGTCTTAGGCCCCTTTCACACCAGCGGACCGATCGGGTCTGCCTGTCTGTTTATCAGGCAGACCTGATCGAACCACCCATTGTTCTCTATGGGGCGGCAGATGTTAGCGGAGTGTCCACTGTCACTCGCTGGCATCCGATCCAGTACACTAAAAACAAACATGCTCCACAAAAATATAAAGTGTCCATGTGCTAAAGTAAAGTGCAATGGTATATTAGTTCGAGTGCCGATTCTGTCCTCCCCTCTACATACCCCACTTACCGGTCATCCATGACCCCTTAAAGGGGTTATAAACCCTCGTGTTTTTTCACCTTAATGCATCCTATGCATTAAGGTGAAAAAACACCTGGCAGGGACCAGCCCCCCCCCCCTTTTACTTACATGAGCCCTGGAATTTCCCACAGCGGAGACGCGCTCTTCCTCTGCCTGGGGTTCTCGGCTCTTGATTGGATAAATTGATAGCAGCGCAGCCATTGGCTCCCGTCAATCAAATCCAATAACGCGGTGCCGGGGGGCGGGGCCGAGTTCAGCATTCTGCGTCTATGGACGCAAATGCTGGACTTGGGAGCGTGCCCACAAGGTAACCCCCTGGGTGAGCGCTTTTCCTAGGGGGGTTATACCATGTAGGGAGGAGATACCAGCGCCGCCCCCAGAAGAGGATGATCGGGGCCACTCTCTGCAAAACCAACTGCATAATGGAGGTAAGTATCACATGTTTGTTATTTAAAAAAAAAAAAAAACTCGAAGCTTAACAAACACTTTAACCAAATAAGTGGGGGTTTATATGCTTGTTGTTATTCCTCCAGGCTATCTCTCGCCCCTCATTAGCAGTATGCAGGTACCAATGCTTCTCCTCCCAGGTACAGGAATTCCAATACAGAGGTATATGAAACAGACCAAGAATGCTTCTAATAGTGCATCATTGTTACTTTATTAAAACTTTAATACCATTTAAAAACACTTACATCAGTAGTGTGCTTGACAAACGCAAGCTACAATTGAATAACAGTATGTCTGGGACACTCCTGTGTTCCACAGACCGGAAACAAGCATTGTGACACAGGTGACATAAGGAAGCCCACCCAACGTGTTTCGTCATCAGGAGTGGTCCTGGATGGTCCTTTGCTTCATCTGTGCATGCATGGAAAAATCTCTTCTACTGTTGGAATATATAAAAACAAAATGATACAGCGCACTCTTAGGTAACCTAAAATATGTGGCAAGTCAATGACATACATAAAACAAACAAATTCAAAAACATTATAACAATCTCCAAAAGAATGCACATGCCAAAAAATGTCCAGACAGTATTATTTGTAGCAATGTGTAGATTTCTAAATTCAGTAGTGACTCTGTATCAAACCCTTGCGGCTTGAAAATATCTTCTATGTACAGTGTGTCACACCTTGTGATCAGAACACAGCACCCATTGTCCAGTGATTTCCATCTCTATGCAAACACACCAGAAAAAAATGACCTCTATATTTCAAGAAGATTAGATAATCTTAAAACCGTCATGCACTATTTTATCTTCTGATCTTGAGAAGTTCTCCATACTAGCAACCACCACTCAGGGGGATTTCACAACCACCACATAGGAGGATTTCACAGCCCTTAGTAACACTTCCCTTTAAAAGCTAAGTTCACCATTTTAGAAAAAAAGAATAAATGCACATATTTTTGCAGAAAAAAAATGTGCATTCATTAAATCCCCTAAGGAGCCAGCAAAATATTGAACTTACAATCAGTGGATTGCGGGTGCAATGTCGAGTTCCTGCTCACACCTATTCCAGTTTTCTTGCCAATACTTCTGTTAGAAATCTGGAGGAACCGTCAATGAACTAATAAGATGTGTATCAGCACACTCCCAGTCCATTAAGAATTCCTGTGAAGAAAAGACGCGGCTGTGTAGGGCAGATCTGGAGCCAGCGGGAGTGGGGCAGAGGTGAAGGGAGCGAGTGGGGCATATGCTGGAACATGTTACATGTTATAACTAGGTAAACTAAGCCTTTAAAACATCTCCTCTTCAAAGCCTACCACTTGTAAGGCTTTATTCACACTTGTAGGACTCCAAAGTTGCACCGACTTTGGAGTGCAACTTTGACGCAACTTTGAATGGGTGCAATTTGGATATGACTTTGAATGGTTATCTGCAGATGGCAGCATGTTCCCCTCACTTACATGAGGGGAACATGCTGCCATCTGCAGATGCATTCATTGTTAAAGTGGTTGTAAACCCTTACAGACCACTTTGTGCTACAGGCAAGCCTATAATAAGGCTTACCTGTAGCTATTCAGGATATCTCCTAAACCTGATATCCAAAACCACAAAGCTCCTGATTCACTCCCTGGTTATCTCTCGCCTCGACTACTGCAACTCCCTCCTCATTGGCTTACCTTTAAATAGACTATCCCCCCTTCAGTCCATCATGAATGCTGCTGCCAGACTCATCCACCTTACAAACCGCTCAGTGTCTGCTACCCCTCTCTGCCAATCCCTCCATTGGCTGCCACTCGCCCAACAAATTAAATTCAAAATACTAACAATAAGTTACAAAGCCATCCACAACTCTGCCCCCAGCTACATCACTAGCCTAGTCTCAAAATACCAACCTAATCGCCCTCTTCGTTCCTCCCAAGACCTCTTGCTCTCTAGCTCCCTCATCAACTCCTCCCATATCCGCCTCCAGGACTTCTGCCGAGCCTCGCCCATCCTCTGGAATTCCCTACCCCAATCTGTCAGACTGTCTCCAAATTTATCCACTTTTAGGCGATCCCTGAAAACTTTCCTCTTCGGAGAAGCCCATCCTGCCTCCATCTAACAACTGCACTATTTTCTCCATTAGCTCATCCCCCACAGCTATTACCCTTTTGTATAACTTGACCCTCCCTCCTAGATTGTAAGCTCTAACGAGCAGGGCCCTCTGATTCCTCCTGTATTGAATTGTATTGTACTTGTACTGTCCTCCCTAATGTTGTAAAGCGCTGCGTAAACTGTTGGCGCTATATAAATCCCGTATAATAATAATAATAATAATATCCCCTGACACAAACTGAAGCAATGGCACGTATGTGCCGTTGCTTCAGCGAGTGTGCCATTACCGTGCGCATGTGCGGGAGTGACGTCATCGTGGCTCCGGCCAATCACAGTGCTGGGGCCGCAATACCCGGAAGTAACCCCCGGGAGTGATGTCGGTCGCCGGAGCGGTGTATGGGCACCGCAGCAAGGGCTTCGATCTCAGATGAGTATTACATAATGAGCTAGTATGCTATGCATACTAGCTCATTATGCCTTTGTCTTGCAGGTGTTAGGTTTTTTTTTTTGTAAAAGTGGGTTTACAACCACTTTAATGGCACCCCCACGCATCTAGCAAATGCGGCCACCAAAACACATGGTACCACAATACCATGTGTTTTGGTGCGATGCAATTTTAAAACTTGTGCCATACTTTATGCACATTTAAGCATGCTTGGCAGCCTATTAAAATGAATGGGCTGTCAAAAATGCACCGTGTGGGAATGTGTAAAAATGCATGCATGCATTATAGTGTGCACTGGCCCTGAAAACATTAAAGTTTATAATGAACCATCAGAGGAAACCAATGCGTGATATATCCGCCTTTCCATGCATTTTGTCACAACAGGACTAAATGATGTTGTCTGGACATTTTATGACACATGTATTAATTTGGATATTATGATATAATGTTTCTGTGTTTTTTTTTATTTAATTCACATGTCATTGATTTGTCATATATTTTAGGTTACTTGTATCAATTTATTTTCATAATTTTACATGGTGGATGTAGGTGCACATTACAGTATATAAAAAAAAAATGTATGTTCCAACCGTAACTGACAGTATCTATGGGGATAAATAGAACTGGGCAGAGGGCTTACAACAAGGCCAGATAGTGTGGATTTGGAAGTATTGTGGACAGGTAAGTATAATGGGGCGTACACACGGTCGGACTTTTCAGCTACAAAAGTCCGACAGCCTGTCCGACAGACTTTCGACGGACTTTCGACGGACTTGCGGCGGACTTTTTAACGAACAGACTTGCCTACACACGATCACACAAAAGTCCGTCGAATTCTTACGTGATGACGTACACCGGACTAAAATAAGGAAGTTGATAGCCAGTAGCCAATAGCTGCCCTAGCGTGGGTTTTTGTCCGTCGGACTAGCATACAGACGAGCGGATTTTTCGACCGGACTCGAGTCCGTCGGAAAGATTTGAAGCATGTTTCAAATCTAAAGTCCGTCGGATTTGAGGCTGAAAAAGTCCGTTGAAAGTCCGGAGAAGCCCACACACGATCGGATTACCAGCCAGCTTTAGTCCGTCAGCGTCCGTTGGACTTTTGTAGACGAAAAGTCCGACCGTGTGTACGCAGCATAAGACTTTGGAGGAGTGGGTGCTGGCATTGATAACCTCCTAAAGGATACTTATATAAGCCTTCCAGGCATTTGGCTTCCCAGCCCTGACATCTCTTTAAATGGGTCTTTATACCTGGGGGGCGAACATACTCACTGATCATGTGACCACTGTGATTGGCTGTAACAGTGGTCACATTGTTGGGAGCTCATCGAGCAAGGGAACTCGGAGTGTGCAGTGAGAATGCTCTCGACACAGAAATCTTGGCCATCTTCGAATGCATATGTGTGGCGTATAGGCGTTTAAAACCCACCTTCTTTGCTGCCGCACATATACAGTATCTCACAAAAGTGAGTACACCCCTCACATTTTTGTAAATATTTTATTATCTCTTTTAATGTGACAACACTGAAGAAATGACACTTTGCTACAATGTAAAGTAGTGAGAATGCAGCTTGTATAACAGTGTAAATTTGCTGTCCCCTCAAAATACCTCAACACACAGCCATTAATGTCTACACTGCTGGCAACAAAGGTGAGTAGACCCCTAAGTGAAAATGTCCAAATTGGGCCCAATTAGCCATTTTCCCTCCCTGATGTCATGTGACTCGTTAGTGTTACAAGCGCAAAGGTCTCTAACATCCACCATCTCCATTATGTCATCATGGAGGAGTGAAAGAGGACTCCAGTGGCAACCTGTGAAGCTCTGGTGAACTCCATGTCCAAGAGGGTTAAGGCTGTGCTGGAAAATAATGGTGGCCACACAACATGTTGACACTTCGGGCCCAATTTGGACATTTTCACTTAGGGGTGTACTCACTTTTGTTGCCAGCTGTTTAGACATTAATGGCTGTGTGTTGAGTTATTTTGAGGGGACAGCAAATTTACATTGTGAGCTGTACACTCACTACTTTACATTGTAGTAAAGTGTCATTTCTTCAGTGTTGTCACATAAAAAGATATAATAAAATATTTACAAAAATGTGAGGGGTGTACTAACTTTTGTGAGATACTGTATATTACATACAGTAGGTGGCAAAAGGTAAAAGTCTTATCAATACGCTATGTAATTTTATTTGTTTACAGCTATTCAATAATCTATTCACCCATCTATCCAGTGTCTTTCTCACTGGTACTGACCTGTTTTTTAGTGCAGAAACAGAAAAGCTTATCATTATTACACAGGATTTATATAGCGCCAACAATTTGCGCAGTGCTTTACAATATAAAGGGAGATAGTACAATTATAATACAGTTCAATACAAAAGGAATAGGAGGGCCCTGTTAATGGAGCCTACAATCTAAAGGGAGGGGGGAAGTGGTACAAAAGGTGATAGCTGAGAGGGATGATCTGCTGGAGTTGGTTAAAGTATAGTTTTAAGGCAGAGGTGGGGTAGGCTTCCCTTAAAAAAAAAAAAAATTCTGGGATAGCCTAAAGGCAGAGAGGGTATGAGCTAACCAGACATACTGTGGTAGGGAGTTCCAGAGAATAGGAGAGATTCTGACAAAGTCCTGGAGACGAGCATAATAGGCGGTAACAAAGGAGCTGGAGAGCAAGAGGCCTTTGGAGGAGCGTGATAGGAGGTAAGAATGGACCTAGAGAGCAAGAGGTCTTTGGAGGAGCGTGATAGGAGGTAACAATGGAGCTAGAGAGCAAGAGGTCTTTGGAGGAGCATGATAGAAGGTAACACCGGAGCTAGAGAGCAAGAGGTCTTTGGAGGAGCGTGATAGAAGGTAACACCAGAGGTAGAGAGCAAAAGATCTTTGGAGGAGCATGATAGAAGGTAACACCGGAGCTAGAGAGCAAGAGGTCTTTGGAGGAGCGTGATAGGAGGTAACAATGGAGCTAGAGAGCAAGAGGTCTTTGGAGGAGCATGATAGAAGGTAACACCGGAGCTAGAGAGCAAGAGGTCTTTGGAGGAGTGTGATAGGAGGTAACAATGGAGCTAGAGAGCAAGGGGTCTTTGGAGGAGCATGATAGAAGGTAACACCGGAGCTAGAGAGCAAGAGGTCTTTGGAGGAGCGTGATAGAAGGTAACACCGGAGCTAGAGAGCAAGAGGTCTTTGGAGGAGCGTGATAGAAGGTAACACCAGAGGTAGAGAGCAAAAGATCTTTGGAGGAGCAGAGTAGACAATTTGGGTGATATCACAAGATAAGTTTAGTGATATATCTGTCTAGAGTTAGTAAATACAATTTAAAGTCTGACTCCACTAAACAGAGTTCAATAAATGAGGTGGGAGGAGGAAATTACGTCATTAAAAAAAAAAAAGAAAAGAAGTCAGAAAAGGTTGACATGGGGCCTGTTATTGGTAGACTGAAAAAATGAGACACAGATGTGGGTGACATTTACACAATACACGTCCTCTACTGAACTCTGCCAAGTGAACTGTTGGGGAATATGAAAGCTGAAGTTAATTGCACTATCACTCAGTCCTGGTTTATATGTGAGTGTGCGAAATGATTCCCCTAGAAGAAAAAGTCATTAAAATGTTTATATTTGGATTCTTCAGAAATGATTCATTTGAAGAAACAAGTCGCAAACATCCTATTAAAAAACACATGACTTTAACCATTAGGCTGATGAAACTGTGCCTAGAGCGAAACATAGTTAAAAGAAGAGATCTGTCATTCACGGGAAGTTGGTTTTAAGTAAAATGTATCTGGTGGTAACAATGTGTGTGTTAGTCTCATGTATAGCAGCATATGCCTCTCACATGTCCTCCCAATGAAATCCACCGAATGCATTGTTGGAGGCAATGTCTGATGAGCAAAGTAGCAGATGACCAGTAAGATAGATAACAGAGGTCACAGTTAAAATCAGTAGATGGCCCTGATTAGGTCTCAACTGAAATTGTTTTTTCTCTGGGTTATTATGCACATAAAAAGATTATTGCCTTTTGAACTACTGTATGCTAAAACTAACAAGTTCCTTCAGCCACACAAACAAGGTGGATGAGGGAATCCCTTTCTGCCGTACCACTACAGCTGTCAGAACATGCTGATCAGCGGCTGCCGTTGATTGGTTGCAGCCAGTGATCGTGAAATGGTTGCCAACTCATCAAAATTTGCCCGGTCCCAGCTGTACTGGCTGAATTTCAATTAGTACAGTATATGGTCAGCTTAATTACTTAAGCTCCAGAAGATTTTGCCCTCTAAAATTGATATAATTTTTTTTAACACAAATAGAGCTTTCTTTTGGTGGTATATGATCACCAGTGTGTTTTTCTATTTTTCTTATATAAAAGAAAAAGACAGTACATTTTGATAAAAAAATAAAAATTTTTTACTTTTTTTGCTGTAAAACATATCCAATAAAAATATGTTATAAAATCACATTTCTTTATAAATTTAGGGCAAAATGTATTCTGCTACATATATTTTTGTTAAAAAAAAATCCCAATAAATATTAATTGGTTTGTCTAAAAGTTATAGCGTTTACAAACTATGGTGTATACATACACTGGAAATTTTTTTAATACATTTTTTTTTTTAATAAGTAATTTTTAATTTTAGGAATGATGGCGACCAGTGACTTATAATTGGACTATGATAGTGCAGTGAGCAATCTGACACTAACTGACACTTTGTGGGCACTGACTAAATGACACTGACATCACCAGTGACACTAATACAGTGATCAGTGCTAAAAATATATTGTACACTGTCACTGTACTAATAACACTGGCTGGAAAGGGGTGCCTAACAAGTGTTAATGAGTTTCCTGTGTGCTGCTTTGTACTACAGATCAATTTATTTATTTTCCTGGCTTAGCAGGGAAAAGAAACAAAAGTGATCACTTCCTCTGTATAGAGCTCTGTGTTTTTTACCAACACAGAGCTCTAGGCTGTGACTTAAGGTCCCGGCCATGAATCTGTTGATGAACTCCCGCTGTGTCAAATCCCAGGGCAGTAGGCGGGTGGGGGCACATGCATGCGTCCCAAACCTGGAAATAGGCAGCGATGTACCATTGCTTCCTTTGTGTAAAATACCTGGTCTTCTTGCCAGTTCCTCTGCTTTTCTATTAAAACATGACCACACTAGGCACGGTCAGTTTTCTGGCTGTGCTGGGAACTTATCCTGCTCTCCACCAATGATTGTTATGTGCCCCCCCCATCACTTCTCCTGCACAGCCATTCACTGGGAAGACCAGTGTTCTGCTCTTTCTCCTCCCCCAGCTCTCTAAGCTCCTTATGCAGCCGAGAACATTTTGTTTTTGATCACTTAGAAAAAAGGTGTTTATCATTTTTATATATATATATATATATATATATATATATATATACGTGTTTTGACTTTCTTTTCTGTTTTAAACTGAATGGGTTGTTTTACCAGGTGGGTTTTCACATATACTTTAAAGCGGAGTTCCAATAAAAAAAAAAAAAAAATTAAAAGTCAGCAGCTACAAATACTGCAGCTTCTGACGTTTAACAATTGGACACTTACCTGTCCCAGGGTCCAGCGATGTGGGGGAATGAAGCCCCGCTCCTCTCCCCCTCCTATCTGCGGAAAGGGCATTGTCACTGTGGGCGCCCCCCCCCCTCCACAAAATGACATGCCAAATGTGGGGGGGTTACCTTCCCTTAAAGCGGAAGTTCCATTTTTTGGGTGAAACTCCGCTTTAAGTGTAAAACAAGTGACTTGAGCTCTGACCTTGTAAAGATTTTAGACATAAGGGTATCATCTTGTCTTATATATCTCCTATTTATCAGAAATTGTGAATGAGTAGTAAACTGTGTTGCTATGGACCTAATTTATTTTATAATTATTTCATGTATTTGTATAGCAATGCCAATTTACACAGTGCTGTATACAGGGGCGGACTGATAACTCATGGGGCCCCCGGGCAATAGGAGATTATGGGGCCCCCAGGCAATCAGAGATTATGGGGCCACACAGTATACACACACACAGTATACAATCACACAGTATACACATAATTGTACACACAGTATACACAGACAGATGTAAAAAAACACAGATTTATACATACTGTCCCTGGTTTTACTGAGGCTGGCAACCCTGATGGGGCCCCCTAGTGGCCCAGGGCCCTCGGGCAGTGCCCGAGTTGCTCAATGGTCAGTCCGCCCCTGGCTGTATACTGTACATACATCAGTCCCTGCCCTCAATCTCAAGTCCCTACCTCACATATACACATACTAGGGCCTATTTAGACAGGAGCGAATTACCCTACCAGCATGTTTTTGCAGTTTGGGAGGAAACCCATGTAAGCACAGGGAGGACATACAAACTCATGCAGCTGGTGTCATGCTTGGGGTTCAAACCAAATACCCTAGTGCTACAAGGCAGAACTAAGTATTAAGCCACTGTGCTGCCTTACTGATAAACAAATGGACATTTAGGCCTCATGCACACTGGACACTTTTAACACTGCTGTTAGTGGCATCTGGCGATTTATTTTCTGTCTCTAAATGCTCCTGAATGGTAGGCTACGCATCCAATGCACACATAGGCATTTAGAGGTGGGGAGTTTAGAGGCCGAAAAATAAACGCCACTGCCAACACCTCCATAATTTGTTCCAGAAACATGCTTGTAATCCAAAGCACTTGTATATCAAAGTGAATTTCCCCATAAGAAATAATGGAAACTCAGATGATTCATTCCACAACCATTTATTCATAGGTCCTTTAGTTTATAGTCCATATAAAAAGATTATAGCAACGTGACCAGGTTGTGTAACCATAAAATGTCCATCCACAAATGGAAGCCTCCACAAGGGGATTAGAAGCAAAATCCAGAAGGAGCTACAGAGTATAAAAGGGAAGAGAGGTGCCTCTAAGTGTAGCAATATAGTTACATTTAATGAAGGTAAAACATTTAGCAACTCACATAGTTGATGATTAAAACAATCACATCTAAGTATGCAGGCATCCGGGGTAAAGCTGTCCACATTGACCATCTCCCACACCGCCGGCTCTCTACGCTGTCAGTCTGCAATCATGACCGGGAAGACTTTTAATCATCAACCATGTGAGTTGCTAAATGTTGTACCTTCATTAAATGTAACCATATTGCTACACTTAGAGGCGCCTCTCCTCTCTTTTACACTTAGATGTGACATGACGCTACTTATATATCAAGACATCGCCTGTATATCAAGTCCAAAATTTATTTCAAAATTTAGCTTGTTTTGCAAAATGCTCTTAAACCAAGTTACTCTCAAACCAAGGTTTTACTGTAAATGCCTCTAAACCAGGGGTCTCAAATTGGCGGCCCTCCAGCTGTTGCGGAACTACAAGTCCCATCATGCTTCTGCCTGTGGAAGTCATGCTTATAACTGTCAGCCTTGCAATGCCTCATGGGACTTGTAGTTTTTCAAAACAGCTGGAGGACCACCAGTTTGAGACTCCTGCTCTAAACGCACATTAACACTAGGCGTGTTAAGAGCTTCATTCCAATGACCAGAATAAATTATTAATATGGCTAATGAATTGAATTAATGCCTAAGTGCTTGACGTGTCTAAATGCTTCTAGACATGTCTACACACATTTGCAAGCTTCTAGCATTTTTCCTGCCAAAATGCTGCTGCCACGAGGAAAGGAGATGGGAAAGGAGAGATGGACAAATGCCCGGTATGCATGAGGCCTTAAAGGGGTTGTAAAGGTAAAAATTTTTTCACCTTAATGCATTCTATGCATTAAGGTGAAAAAACTTCCGACAATACCGCCGCCCCCCAGCCCCCCCCGTTTTACTTACCTGACACCTCGAAAGTCAGCTGCTCGCTCCCGACATCCATTAAGCTGCTCAGCCTGGCCGCTGATTGGCTACAGTGGATGGATTGAAAGCAGCGCAGCCATTGGCTCGCGCTGCTGTCAATCACATCCAATGGCACGGCGCGCCGGGGTGCGGGGCCGAGTGATACAGTGAGCGGCTATAATCGCCGGGTGTATCACGGGAGCGTGCCCGCAAGAACTAACCACCATGCGAGGGAGCTCGCATTAAGGTGGTTAGTTCTTGCGGGGAGGAGCTGAAACAGCCGCCGAGGGACCCCAGAAGACCAGGTTCGGGGCCACTCTGTGCAGAACGAGCTGCACAGTGAAGGTAAGTATAACATGTTTGTTATATATATAAAAAAAATAAAAATTACCTTTACAACCTCTTTAACTACTTTTTATAGAAAATTATCTAGAACCCCCACATGGTATTTGCGCACAGTATTTGCACAGCGGACTATAATAATACTCAGTTTTTTGGTAAAACATAAAAGATGATGTAATGCGAGTAAATAGATACCAAACATGCCACGCTTTAAAAGCTGCATTCACCTGTGGAACAACGTCAAACTACGGTACCTAAACATTTCCCTAGGCAATGCTTTAAAAGCTTTTACAGCTTACCAGTTGAGAGTTACACAGAAGGTCTGGAGCTAGAACTGTTGCTCTTGCCCTGATGTTTGCAGCAATACCTCACGTGTGGTGCGATCGCCGTTTACATTGCGTTCGGGACTGACACAAGCTTTCGCATTTGCGTGCAAGCACAGGGGGAATGGGGGCGCTTTAAACATTTTTTGCATTTTACGATTTATTTTAGGAATTTTTTTATTTTTACACTGTCTCCTTAAGTTTTTTTTAATCATTTTTATTGCTATCACAAGGGATGAACAACATGATAGCATGGGCAGTGACAGGTCCTCTTTATGGAGAGATCTGGGGTCAGTTGGACCCCAGATCTCTCCTCTACCCTCCAAAGCTTTAGATCAAATCAGGATTAGTTTGATTTGATGCTTGTACAACCTGGTAATGACCTTAGCTCACAACTACCCCAAATGACATTCTGTCCGGGGCAATTTTGACATTTCTCACATACATGTTAAAAATCTGCATTTTTGTTTGCTATTTGGAACCCCAAAACAGTTTACATTTTGCGAAAGCAGAGGCCCTGGACAATAAAATAGTGGCAGCTGCAATTTTTTATGTTGCATATTTGGGCAGCCGTTTATCAAATACAAATTTTCAGACAAAAAATACACATGAAAAATACTCATTAAAAATGAATTATAGTGCACACAAACACAATTTAACTACTTAAAGAGGAGTTCCCACTAAAAAAAAAAAAAAAAAATAGTGCAGCTGCTGACTTTTAATAATTGGACACTTACCTGTCCCAGGGTCCAGCGATGGGGGGATCGGAAGCCCCGCTCGTCTCCCCCCCGTTCGGCGGCGCCAGCATTGCAACTGTTGGCGATCGGCTGTGGCTTCACAGCAGGGAACCCATTGCGCATGCGCGAGCGGCGCCGCGTGCTGTGATTGGCCACGCAATCATATGGGACCTGTCACATGTCCCATATGATTGACAAGAGGGAGGGGGCAGAGCTGAGCCCTTCCTGCGCCGAGGGGAAATAATGTCACCAGCCCAGGCACTGAAGGAGGCAGACTACGAGGGACCCCCTAGCAACAGGAATTTAGAGGTGAGTAAAAAAAAAATGTTCTTCTAAATGTTTTTTTTTTTTTTTTTTTTTAGGCACATTTATGCATTTTGTTTTTTTTGGGTGGAACACCACTTTAAGGACCGGGCCTATTTTTCAGACTCGGTGTTTACAAGTTAAAATAATTTTTTTTGCTAGAAAATTACTTAGAACCCCCAAACATATATATATATTTTTTCAGACACCCTAGAGAATAAAATGGCGGTTGTTGCAATACTTTATGTCACACCGTATTTGCGCAGCGGTCTCACAAGCGCATATTTTTGGGAAAAAAATACACTTTTATGAATGAATAAATAAGACAAAGTTAGCCCAATCTTCTTTTTATATTGTGAAAGATAATGTTACGCCGAGTAAATTGATACCCAAAATGTCATGCTTCGAAATTGCGGCCGCTCATGGAATGGCGACAAACTTTTACCCTTAAAAATCTCCATAGGCCACGTTTAACAATTTCTACAGATTACCAGTTTTGAGTTACAGAGGAGGTCTATGCTAGAATTATTGCTCTCGCTCTAACGTTCGCGGCGATACTTCACATGTGTGGTTTGAACACCATTTTCATATGCGGGCGTGACTTACGTATGCGTTCGATTCTGCGTGCAAGCTTGGCAGGACGGGTCGCTTTCAAATTTTTTTTTTTTTTTACACTGTCCTTTTAAAAAATACATTTTTGGGTCACTTTTATTTCTTTAACAAGGAATGTAAACATCGTTTGTAATAGAAAAAAAGCATGACAGGACCTCTTAAATGTGAGATCTGGGGTCAAAAAGACCTCAGATCTCATATTTACACTAAAATGCAATAAAAAAATTAAATTTTTTTTTTTTTTTGCTTTTACAGACCATTGGGTGAAAGTGGCGTTTGACGTCGCTTCCGTCATCCAATGGTGTGGAGCGGAGTGGGGGCCATCTTTCCTTCACTCCGCATCCAGCCTGCGAGGGAAGAGTACTCGATCGTCTCCGCCGCTACCAACAGCTCTCGTAAGCGACAGAGACGACTGGAGCGTGGCAAGGGGGGGGGCCCTCTCCCGCCACCGATAAAAGTGATCTTGCAGTGAATGCGCCGCTGAGACCACTTTTTTCTGAAAGCGGACCACCCGCTGAAGAAAAGGATAGTGGGGTTATGGCAGCTATCTACTGCCATAACAACTGTATTCCTCTTCAAACAGCCAACATACAACTGCAGCAGGCAGTTCATAAGTAGTTAATACCCAATTTCTGGTAAAATATAAAAGATGAGGTTGCATCAAGTAAATAGATACCAAACGTGAAGATTTAAAATAGTGCACACATGTGAAATGGGGACAAACTATGGTATCTATTCATATCCATAGACGACGCTTTAGAAGCCTTTATGGGTGACCAGTTTGGAGTTACACAGGAGGTCTGGTGCTAAAATTATTGCTCTCGTTCTAATGTTTGCAGCAATATCTCACATGCGTGGCGCAATCACTGTTTACATATGTTTGCGGAACCTACAGTACATGCACTCTGCATCTGCACGTGAGCAGGGGGAGACAGGGGTGCTTTTAAAAAAATGTTTTATATTTATTTTATTTAAAAAAGGTTTACATTTAGCCCCTTCTGAATGCTGTAAAAGTCATTGGGTGGCTTTATAGCCACTCTGATCACTTTTACTGGAAAGCTGGTCGTCTGCTGAACAAAAAAAATGATACCAGGATCATGGCTGAAACTGCAGCCGAGATCCTGGTCTAACCACTTAAACCTAAGGCAGTATATATATATATGGCCTAAGAAAGGGAATGGTTAATTATGGATTTGCCTGGAGTATAAATCAATCTCGGGGTAGAGACAGGAAGCGCCACCTAAGTGCAGTATTAGTGGGAACTTTAATGACACAACGTATGTAAAACACCGTAGTCCTAATACTGCACTTAGGTAGCGCTTCCTTTCTCTACCCCTCTCTTGCCTACTACAGAGCCAGCTCTCTGAGGACAGCAGCCGTCTTTCATATCAACCACTATATCAGTTTTTATAAACTCTGAACTGTCAGATACCGATTTAACCCCTGGACTGCCAGTATCATAGCTATGGACTAAATGCCTATCCCAAGTATTGTATGCACTGTTATACTTGCGCCTACAGTTATCATTACCTCTATAAATCAATCTCATCTACAATGATAAATTTGTCTCAGATCTGTCGCAGTTGGGTGCCCGGGTTACATGTGCAAATACAGGCAGCCTGTATGTATTTAATTTGCTAAGTGTTTATTTTAACAATTTGCTGGGAACATGTGGCATCTTTCTAGTTTTCTGGTTTGAAACGTACAATTATTATTTATTAATAATTAAATTATTAATGTATACACCAGTCAAAACTATAAATGAAAGCTTGATATACAGTACATTCTGTACGTGTCTGTTATCTTTTCGTGCTGGAATGGAATGGAACACATCTGCTGGTGATGATTCTCACAAACAGAAACACTGAGCCACACCCTTCTGAGGAAGCTACGGCAAAATATTTTTTGTTAATGGTGATGCTGAAGCAGAGAGAGGAAGATACTATACACAGCACAAGCTTCAGGAGTAAACTCATAATGTCCATCTACTGATTCTGTATAGAGAGGGGTGTTTGTGCTTTTCCTTCACAGGATTATGGAGAATACAAAAAATTGGCTGGGCTTTGTTCAGGCAAAGTCATTTTTTTTCTTAGCTTAAAGCTCAACTCCAAGCAAAAATGAAATTTAAATGGTGCATTGTGCATCAATTAAATTATTCCTCAGTCGGCCATCCTGCAGTTTAATGGATCTAAGTCAGTTTCCTCTATTAGTAAAGCTAGTTTCCTGCACTGGGGACCAGGCATTCTCACTGCTTCTTATTGTATTGGGCACCAGTCCTCTCACCACCCCCATGAGTTCATCTGCCTCTGGAGCCTATGAGAAAGGGCCCAGTGGCTGGAAGTGTTGCCTCCATCAATAGATGTCCACATTATGCAGGCAGTGAAGTGGCCACCTGATTAGGACCAAAGGAAGAAAACAGAAGAGCTTACTTCCTAAATTCAGGCGTAGGCCAGGATGATGTCTACTCAGCTGTTCTAACCACTGCTGACCACCCCCCCACCCCCACACAACTGGCAGAGACTCATGGCATGCCTGCCCATGTACTGGGGATCTTAATGAATCCTGGCAGCGCTGGAGAAGAGGCGTACAGGGATAACTTTTTCTTCAAGTAAGACATTGCTGGGCTCCATGGTCTAGTCTAGTATTTTTTTAATTTATGACACAGGTAGTGCATCTTGGCTCCAACCCCACTCCTTCGACATAAGATTTGATTGACAGTAGCAGGAGCCAATGGCTCCATTGCTATCAGTTTGACCAGTGAGGAGGCACTGATTCCCTCACCACCCCCATGAGTTTTCTTGCCTTTGGAGCCTATGAGAAAGGAGCCAGTCGCTGGAAGTGTTGCCTCGATTAATAGGTGTCCACATTATGCAGGCATTGATGTGGACATCTGATTAGGACTCAAGAAAGAAAACAGAGCTTACTTCCTAAATTCAGGCATAGGCCAGGATGATGTCACCTCAGTCGCCCTAAACACCGCTGACCCCCCTGTAGACCTGACAGAGACTCTTGGCATGCCTGCGTATGTGCTGGCTCTAAATGAATCATGGCGGAGCTTGAGAAGATGCGTAAAGTGAGAACTTTTGCTTCAAGCAAGACAACGCTGGGCTCCATGGTCTAGTCTGGTGATTTTGTTTCTTTATTTTAGGACACAGACATTGCATCTAGGCTCTGCCCCCACTCCTTTTATTACAGGATTTGATTGACAACAGCAGGAGCCAATGGCTCCCATTGCTATCAATTTGTCCAGTGAGGAAGCACTGATCCCTCACCACCCCCATGAGTTCTCCTGCCTCTGGAGCCTATGAGAAAGGACCCAGTGGCTGGAAGTGTTGCATCCATCAATAGGTGTCCACATTATGCAGGCAGTGATATGAACACCTGATTAGGACCCAAGAAGAAAACAGAAGAGCTTACTTCCTAAATTCAGGTGCAGGCCAGGATGATGTCTACTCAGTTGCGCTATCCACTGCCGACCCCCCTGTAGACCTGACAGAGACTCATGGCGTGCCTGCATATGTGCTAGATCTTAATGAAACATGGCGGAGCTGGAGAAGATACGTAAAGTGAGAACTTTTGCTTCAAGCAAGACAACGCTGGGCTCCATGGTCTAGTCTAGTAAAATGTATTTTATTTTTTACCAAAATATTTTTATTGAGGGAATATAAAGGTAGGTATATGGAGAATAGAAGGTAGAACATAGGGTACATGGGCCCAATGGCCTGAGAATACATTGAAGATCAGTATTCACAATAATAACGAGACGTTTTTACCGGTTATGTGGCAAATGTATAACAAAACGGAAATCATTAGAACATCTTGATATGTTGAACAATTAGTATAGGGAGAGTAAAGAATCATTCCTTTAAGGCTAGAAAGTACTTGAACTATATAAAGATATGTGTTGCCTTAACATTGACTGAGCTGCGGATAGGACCGGTTATTTAAAAACTTAACGGGTTATTTGTTCGTGAGCCTATGGGGTAATATGGTGGATATACTTCTAGTGTTGCTGGTGTCAAATGGCCTTTATTATAAGTGACTGGAGTTGGGGATGTTTTCGAGGCTGACAGTCCTGCTGTCGGCCTTGGTTAGGACCGTTGGTTGTACTACAGTGATTGTAGAGGGGGGCGTAATAAGTGAGAGGGGCGCTAATAAGGGAGGGGGGGTGAGGAAGGAGAGGGAGGTAAGGGAGGGCAAAGGGATGTAATTTGGTGGAGGTTTCATAGAATTGGGGGAAATGTATTTTATTTTAAGACACAGACATTGCGTCTTGGTTCTGCCCCCATTCACATCATCACAGGTTTTGATCCCATTCCTATCAATTTACCCAGTGAGGAGGCAGAGAGTTGGGGGAGCGGCTGTTCTCGTGCACATCTCTGGATCGAGATCGGGCTCAGGTATATGGGGGGGGGGGTGCTGGGGGGATCCTGTAGCACAGAAAGTTTTTTTAAACTTAATGCATAGAATGCATTAAGGTAAAGAAAACCTTAAAGCGGAGTTCCACCCAAAAATGGAACTTCCGCTTTTCCGGTTCCTCCCCCCTCTGGTGTCACATTTGGCACCTTTCAGGGGGGAGGGGGGAGCAGATACCTGTCTAATACAGGTATTTTGCTCCCACTTCCGGGCATAGATAACCGATCCACCTGCGGGTATATACGCCACTTTCCATCCCCCCCTCCCCGCTGTATTCTGGGAGACACACGGGTCCCAGAAAACAGCAGGGACCAGTGGGATAGAGCAGCGCGAGTCGCGCATGCGCAGTAGGGACCCGGAAGTGAAGCCTCGATGCTTCACTTCCTGACAGCTGAGGGACAGATCGGCTTTCGGTGCTGACATCGCGGGCGTCCTGGACAGGTAAGTGTCCATATTTTAAAAGTCAGAAGCTGCAGTATTTGTAGCTGCTGACTTTTAAAAAAACGGCAGAACTCCGCTTTAAGGCTTTAGAACCACATAAAATGTAGTTCTTTTATATAGCTTACACCAACCTTTGAAGCAAGTATTCAGAGATGATGGTAGATTGATCAAAATATCAACTTATAGCAAATCATATCAACTTTATATTATAAGCTCTTATGAGCAGCGCCTCTCTACCCCTCTTGTCCTGAACTGTATTGTAACTTTACAATACTCCCGTATTTTGTAAAGCGCTTGCTAACTGTTGGCGCTATATAAATCCTGTATAATAATAATTTATAGCACATATATTAAAAGCCTCATGATGGTTATATTGGCTACCTGAGAATGTGTTTGTTGTTGGTTGAAAGATTATCTGGTCCCCTCAGTTGCACATTAACGTGTGTTCTGTATCCTGGTCTACATGCATGTTAGGATCATTGCAACAAAAAACAAAACAAAACTGGTCACGAGTATACCATGCCTTATTTCCATAATTAAAAGAATACGGAATCAGGGGTCACTGGTAAAGTATGCTACACTTGTGCACAGATATAATCCTAGAAACCTGCTCCATACTACTGAACTTCATAAGCAAATACCACGTACACTGCATGCCAGTCTTATCAGATGTCTGCTATATTCAGGACTTCAGAAGCAAGGCGTCTTGCTGTTTATTATAGGTTATAAGTTGACATTGTTGTGCTTGACTTTGTCTAAAAAGCCAAAGTCAAATATCAAACTGATTTACTGTAATAATGTTTCCAGGAGCTGTAAAGTTTAATAGAACAGTAAAAATGGAAAATAAGTACATACAGTATCTCACAAAAGTGAGTACACCCCTCACATTTTCGTAAATATTTTATTATATCTTTTCATGTGACAACACTGAAGAAATAACACTTTGCTACAATGTAAAGTAGTGAGTGTACAGCTTGTATAACAGTGCAAATTTGCTGTCCCCTCAAAATAACTCAACACACAGCAATCAATGTCTAAACCACTGGCAACAAAAGTGAGTACACCCCTAAGTGAAAATGTCCTAATTGGGCCCAAAGTGTCAATATTTTGTGTGGCCACCATTATTTTCCAGCATTGCCTTAACCCTCTTGGGCATGGAATTCACCAGAGCTTCACAGGTTGCCACTGGAGTCCTCTTCCACTCTTCCATGACAACATCACGGAGCTGGTGGATGTTAGAGACCTTGCGTTCCTCCACCTTCCGTTTGAGGATGCCCCACAGATACTCAATAGGGTTTAGGTCTGGAGACATGCTTGGCCAGTCCATCACCTTTACCCTCAGCTTCTTTAGCAAAGCAGTGGTCATCTTTGAGGTGGGTCTAGGATCGTTATCATGTTGGAATACTTCCCTGCGGCCCAGTCTCTGAGGGGAGGGGATCATGCTCTGCTTCAGTATGTCACAGTACATGTTGGCATTCATAGTTCCCTCAATGAACTGTAGCTCCCCAGTGACGGCAGCACTCATGCAGCCCCAGACAATGACACTCCCACCACGATGCTTGACTGTAGGCAAGACACACTTGTCTTTGTACTCCTCACCTGGTTGCCGCCACACACGCTTGACACCATCTGAACCAAATAAGTTTATATTGGTCTCATCAGACCACAGGACATGGTTCCAGTAATCCATGTCCTTAGTCTGCTTGTCTTTAGCAAAATGATAACAGCCAAGCTGACCAATTTGATGCAGTGTGCGGCAAATGGTCTGAGCACTGGCAGGCTGACCCCCCACCCCTTCAACCTCTGCAGCAATGCTGGCAGTACTCATACGTCTATTTCTCAAAGACAACCTCTGGATATGACGCTGAGCACATGCACTCAACTTCAACTATCGTGAGGCCTGTTCTGAGTGGAACCTATCCTGTTAAACTGCTGTATGGTCTTGGCCATCGTGCTGCAGCTCAATTTCAGGGTCTTGGCAATCTTCTTATAGCCTAGGCCATCTTTATGTAGAGCAACAATTCTTTTTTTCAAATCCTCAGAAAGTTCTTTGCCAATAGGTGCCATGTTGAACTTCCAGTGACCAGTATGAGAGAGTGAGAGCGATAACACCAAATTTAACACACCTGCTCCCCATTCACACCTGAGACCTTGTAATACTAATGAGTCACATGACACTGGGGAGAAAAAATTGATAATTGGGCCCAATTTGGACATTTTTACTTAGGGGTGTACTCACTTTTGTTGCCAGAAGACATTAATGACTGTTTAGACATTAATGGCTGTGTGTTTAGTTATTTTGAGGGGACAGCAAATTTACACTGTTATACAAGTTGCACAATCACTATTTTACATTGTAGCAAAGTCCCATTTCTTCAGTGTTTTCACATGAAAAGATATAATAAAATATTTCCAAAAATGTGAGGGTTGTACTCTCTTTTGTGAGATACTGTATAGCACTGTAAAATGCTCGCAAAAAAGTTGTTCTGTTCTAGAGATGACTGTTAAGCCTCGTACACACGATCGGATTATTGGCCAACAAAACCGTGGACTTTTGTCCGAAGGGCATTGGCCCAAATTTGTCTTGCATACACACGGCACACAATTGTTGGCAAACAATCACGAACGTAGTGATGTACTACGTGTTTTTTTCAGCTCTTTAGCGCCACCCTTTGGGCTCCTTCTGCTAATTTCGTGTAAAATCCGACAACAGACATTTGTCCGCGAAAAATTTTAAAGCCTGCTGTCCAACATTTGTCTGTGGAAAATCTGACAGCAATTGTCCGATGGAGCATACAAACGGTCGGATTTTCCGCCAACAGCCTGTCATCACACATTTCCCGTCGGAAAATCCGAGCGTGTGTATGAGGTTTAACTGTTGCATTCGTAGACTATGACACACCACTGTGTGTCATAGAATTTAAGGGATCCTTGAACAAAATATTTCTTGCGATTTGGTGCTACTGGATGCCTTATGTCAGGCTTTGAATTATCAGCCATCCCCGTGTGTATGTGGAGTGACTGAGTGTGCTGATGGTTCATCAGCACACTCTTTTTTTAATCATGACAATGTTGTTATTAAGTTTTAATCATTCTATTGGTGAAGGTTCTGATTAATTGCTCTGGCTATTTTGCCATATGGTGTGTTTATATTTCTGATTTTTGTATCAATAAAATTTTGTACCTATTCCGCAGTGTGTTTTGAAACCCCTTATTTAAACTCTCTGGTTTAATTTTCTCTGTATGCATAGTAAAAGTAAGCCTTACCATAAATGTCGTCTAATCTTGTTTGCCCCCTGAGTTACAGCCGTCAATAGGTAGACGGCTGTAACCTGGGGGCACACAAGATCAGAGGACATTTATGGTAAGGCTTACTTTTACTATGCACAATCATAAGAATGTTATATTACTGGCTGAGGTCTGAGTCTTCATGTCTGCTAGCGGTGCCCTCCAATGCAGAGAGGTTTTGCTGCTGCAGACCTACATATTATGCATCCCTGTGTATGCTTCAGGACTGACTGTCCATGTTTGTGCACAGCTTTTTCCTTATGTTTCCACATGCCTATTGTTATTTCAGGGGACCTTGACCTGACTGTGACTAATTCCTTAAAGTGGATGTAAACCCAATGTCATCCTTTCTAAACTACTATCATAGGGGTTATCTATAAGGATATACATGCCTCCTGCATGTATCTTTACCTGGCTGGCTGCTTCTAAAAAAAATGAAAATCATTTCTACAAGAAAGCTGGCAATGGGATCTAAAAAAAGGGGAAACTGTGATCCGCTATGTTCACATGTCGGTGCTGGTGGCACCTTTATAGTATCAATAGCAGAGTGGAAGCATTAAAACTAGCCAGCTCAATGGACTATTAAAGTGTAGCTCCAGTTAACTCTATACCTTACAAACATTTTAGCAATTTTTTAGATTTATTTATTTCTATTTCTGAAAAAATGCAGAGTTTTTTCCCCTGTGCCTTCCTCAAATCATGTCCCCTTTGGAGGTTAGCCTTTATTTTAAACGTCTAAGCAAAGTCAGTGTTGCCCTGAAAAAAGCTGCAATTTCTGCATCTCTTTAGAAGAGTAAAAGCTTTAGATTATCCCAGCAAAAAATGACATACTGCAGGGGATGCCTGAAATTTGTATTTAAGAAAAGTAGAAAGCTAATTACAAACACTGGAAATAAGATTCCTGGAGGCATTCTATACTCCAAGGTTGTATTTGGCACCCCCAAGCTGCCATATTAAAAGGAAGGGACATATCAAATTTTGACAGTTTTATCAAAGTTTTATCAAGAGCTGCTGTAGATTGAAATATTTTTTTTAATACATTAAATTAGACAATGGTATGAATAGCAATTGTTATATTAGTTTTGCAAAGTGGCATTTTTCATTGCACTACTGAGGTTCTTCCTGTGCTCTTATCCTCCAGCAAACTGTCTAAATACCTTCAGCTACTCATATACAGTGGGTGACGGAAAGTATTCAGACCCCCTTAAATTTTTCACTCTTTGTTATATTGCAGCCATTTGCTAAAATCATTTAAGTTCATTTTTTTCCTCATTAATGTACACACAGCACCCCAATATTGACAGAAAAACATAGAATTGTTGACATTTTTGCAGATTTATTAAAAAAGAATAACTGAAATATCACATGGTCCTAAGTATTCAGACCCTTTGCTGTGACACTCATATATTTAACTCAGGTGCTGTCCATTTCTTCTGATCATCCTTGAGATGGTTCTACACCTTCATTTGAGTCCAGCTGTGTTTGATTATACTGATTGGACTTGATTAGGAAAGCCACATACCTGTCTATATAAGACCTTACAGCTCACAGTGCATGTCAGAGCAAATGAGAATCATGAGGTCAAAGGAACTGCCTGAAGAGCTCAGAGACAGAATTGTGGCAAGGCACAGATCTGGCCAAGGTTACAAAAAAAATTCTGCTGCACTTAAGGTTCCTAAGAGCACAGTGGCCTCCATAATCCTTGAATGGAAGATGTTTGGGACGACCAGAACCCTTTCTAGAGCTGGCCGCCCGGCCAAACCGAGCTATTGGGGGAGAAGAGCCTTGGTGAGAGAGGTAAAGAAGAACCCAAAGATCACTGTGGCTGAGCTCCAGAGATGCAGTCGGGAGATGGGAGAAAGTTGTAGAAAGTCAACCATCACTGCAGCCCTCCACCAGTCGGGGCTTTATGGCAGAGTGGCCTGACGGAAGCCTCTCCTCAGTGCAAGACACATGAAAGCCCGCATGGAGTTTGCTAAAAAACACCTGAAGGACTCGAAGATGGTGAGAAATAAGGTTCTTTGGTCTGATGAGACCAAGACAGAACTTTTTGGCCTTAATTCTAAGCGTTATATGTGGAGAAACCCAGGCACTGCTCATCACCTGTCCAATACAGTCCCAACAGTGAAGCATGGTGGTGGCAGCATCATGCTGTGGGGGTGTTTTTCAGCTGCAGGGACAGGACGACTGATTGCAATCGAGGGAAAGATGAATGCGGCCAAGTACAGGGATATCCTGGATGAAAACCTTCTCCAGAGTGCTCAGGACCTCAGACTGAGCCGAAGGTTTACCTTCCAACAAGACAATGACCCTAAGCACACAGCTAAAATAAGGAAGGAGTGGCTTCACAACAACTCCATGACTGTTCTTGAATGGCCCAGCCAGAGCCCTGACTTAAACCCAATTAAGCTTCTCTGGAGAGACCTAAAAATGGCTGTCCACCAACGTTTACCATCCAACCTGACAGAACTGGAGAGGATCTGCAAGGAGGAATGGCAGAGGGTCCCCAAATCCAGGTGTGAAAAACTTGTTGCATCTTTCCCAAAAAGACTCATGTCTGTATTAGATCAAAAGGGTGCTTCTAATATATACTGAGCAAAGGGTCTGAATACTTAGGACCATGTGATATTTCATTTTTTCTTTTTTTAATAAATCTGCAAAAATGTCAACAATTCTCTGTTTTTCTGTCAATATGGGGTGCTGTGTGTACATTAATGAGGAAAAAAATGAACTTAAATGATTTTAGCAAATGGCTGCAATATACTTTCCGTCCCCTCTGTATAGTAATATTTGGGTTTGCAAAGGTGAACACAAAGTCAATTTATATGCTCTGTAGCTATTGAAGTACATATTTATTGTAAGTTTTTGTGCCTGGAGTTCAGCTTTATTGAAACACAACCTTGAAGGAGTCTATCTCTAGTTAACAGAACAACTGACTCTTGATAAGATAATTGTAAATAATAAAGGCCGCTATGCATGTAAATGAGAAATTGGAAGGCAGACGGCCTCCAGTTGAAAATTCTGGTTTTAAATGTAATGTTAATGATCATATAATTACAAAAATTGGTGAAGCATTATAAAAGAACACAATTATTCCAATGTCTGGGTCAGCATGAAGTTGAGAACCATCCTGCAATTCCTCTGTCATTTTGAAAACTGTATTACTTTGTAGTAAATTATTAATTACAAGATTGATAAGGGAGTACATATCTTTAAGCGATATTAAAGTCTTGTTTTTTTTAGAGAATACTTACCTGCTCTGTGTAATGAATTTGCACAGAGCACCCCGATCCTCCTCGTCTCGGGTCCCTTGCTGGCGCTCCTGGCCCCTCCCACCTGCTGAGTGCTCCCACAGGACGCAGCTTTTTATAGGGGCACCCGAGCCGATGCTCTGTGTGTCCATTCAGACATTGAGGCGTGGCTCGGCCTTGCCCCTTTTCTCTCCTCATTGGCTCATATACATTTATTGACAGCAGCGGATGCCAATGGCGCCTGCTGCTGTGTCTCAGCCATTAAGGAGGGAAAGTCCTGGACAGCTGAGGCTCTCATGCAACATTGCTGGATCGAGATGGGGCTCAGGTAAGTATTAGGGGGGCTGCTGCACACTGAAGTTTTTTTTTTTATCCTAATGCCCCCCCCCCCCCCCCCGCCCCCGCAAAAACACTAGAGGCCTGTAATGGACTGCTTGGATTGTAAACAAAATAAACCCTTTCAGAGTAGCACAGCATTTTTAAACCAGGGTTCCAAGGAAACCTAGGGTTCGCCTCCAAGGTTGATAGGGATACCCTCAGCAAAAAGAAGTGGAAATTGTCCTTCCACCTACACTGACCACCAGTGTAGGGGGTTACAGTATGCAAAGAATCACCACATGAAGACGAGTATATGGCATTAAAAAAACAAGCGTTATTGATCTATTTATTAGGAAAGCTGCCCACAACCAGCAGGTGCATGGTACTGACCTCAGCTAAGAACACCTGCTGCATTGCAGACTTCTCTTGGGCTGGAAAAACATAATAAATATGCCGATTTTTAATATACCATTAAAAATGTAACAATACTGAAATGGTTAGTGTTATCTTTTATAGTAACTAGAGCTATACACATCTTCCTATATTTTGGTGACGCTCATAAGCTGGTGAAGGTTGAAGCCTTCTTCTGGAAAAACTGCACTAAATATTCATACTGATAAAGGTTGCGTCATGCTGCATTGCAAATACTCCCCTGGTTCAGTGAGTCACTTTATTGATGCCTACATCAGAAGCAAGTAGAGCCATATAAGTATTTACTCTGCTTTGCATGTAGATCCTCTTGTTAACTATTGCTAGTGTGACATGAGCAGTACTGTCTAAAATACACAGAAATTACATATTTTCCCATAAAATTAACCATAAACCCATCCCCGCATGCCAGGGTGCTAGGTGGAATCCTGGACTCTGAACTCTCCTTTCAGCCCCACATCCCATCACTTTCCAAAGCTTGCCGTCTCAACCTCGGCAACATCTCCAAAATACACCCCTACCTAACCAATAACATCACCAAGCTTCTAGTCCACTCCTTGGTAATTTCGATTACTGCAATTTCTTCCTCATTGTCTTACCTTTACATATGCTATCCCCCCTTCAGTCCATCATGAATGCTACTGGCAGACTCATCTAACTTACAAACCATTCAGTGTCTGCTACCCCTCTCTGCAAATCCCTCCACTGGCTGCCACCCAACAAATTCAATTAAAAATACTAACAACAAATTACAAAACCATCCACAGCTTGGCCCCCAGCTACATCCCTAACATAGTCTCAAAATACCAACCAAACCGTTCTTTTCGTTCCTCCCAAGACCTCCTGCTCCCTAGTTCCCTTGTCACCTCCTCCCATGATCGCCTCCAGGACTTTTTCTGCGCCTCTCCCATCCTGTGGAATTCTCTACCCCAATCTGTCTGAATATCTCCTACTCTATCAACTTTTAGGCTATCCCTTAAAACTTTTCTCTTCAGAGAAGCCTTTCCTGACCCCACTTAACAACTGTACTTTTATTTTCTCCATCAGCTCATCCCCCACAGCTATTACCTTGTATCACTTGATCCTCCATCCTAGATTGTAAGCTCTAACAATCGGGGCCCTCTGATTCCTCCTGTATTGTATTGTAACTGTACTGTCTGCCCTCATGTTGTAAAGCGCAGCGCAAACTGTTGCTGCTATATAAATCCTGTATAATAATAATATTATTAATAAAAAAAAATTCGCCCTTTGAACTGTAGCACATTAGTAATGAAAAGTATACCTCAGAGATGACCTTTCATTGGCTATCTCTGCACTTCCCATAGATGCATCTATGTATAAACTGTCCACCTGAGGTCTAAGCAGCTGACTGCACCTAGCTACTTTGGATGTACAGATTTAAACCAAGCCAAAATTTTGGGGTCTACCATTTGAAACAATAAAATCTGGTCTGTGGCCTCTATTCATTACTTTGGGTGGGACGAGGGGTGGCATTTTTGGAGGAAAAAATATCATTTCAGTTACATTTTAAATGATATTTTGGGGGAAAAAAAGGACAAACAAATATAAAGCATATTCTATACCAACTGGCCATAGTGAAGACTATTTTCAAGTCATATTAGGTTATGGATTTGCCAGCAGTGAGCCAGTCATAGTGAGAAATTAACATTTGGTTTCATTTCTGCAAACTCTAGTCTTAAATATTACCTTTCACCCCATCAGCCTGGGTTGGTTAATATACAACTTCAAGAGAAAATGAAAATATTTTGAGGCTGACTATGTAAATACCACTGCCAGTTTGCAGATACTGTATGTGTTCAATAACAGCCACATTCTTCTTGAAGTATAATTGTATAAGTCTAGTTTTACACAAATGCAGCTGCAACACGATCCGATTTCCAATGCAGTTTTGTAGTGTGACTTTGCATGTTTTTGACACTTTTTTTTAATGCTTCATGATTTTTTATTTGTTGATGAAGGAGACTGGATTATAAAACTCTGCCACAAAATGCACTAAAAACACATGTACAGGTGCTTAACATGAATTTTACACGTTTTTGGTGCATTTCCATTGAAGTCTATGGGGCCAAAATCATGCTGCAACTGCACCAAGTAGCACATGTACATACATTGATATTAATAGGCACCTTTTAAATAAATGTGATTCTGTGCAACTGAAGTCGCATCTGAAATCACACTAGTGTGAATGTGATCCAGGAATAAAGGTCTATGACCTCCATATTTCTTCTACCAGAAAAGGTTCCAATATGATTGCAGTTATTACATTACAATCCTTTTTTGTATACATTTGTACAGCATATGCATATGAATATGAATAAATAGCTGGAACTACTCTGCTTTTTTTAAAGTAGATAAAGCAACAAACCTGTGCCTCAGATAAAAACAATTTAACAACCAATACAAATATTACTGATATACAGTATGTGTGCAAGCCATTGCTACCCTTACACTCTTATGCCGCGTACACACACTCGGGGTTTCCGACAACAAATGTTCGATGGGAGCTTGTTGTCGGAAATTCTGACCGTGTGCAGGCTCCATCGGACATTTTCTGTGGGAATTTCCGACAACAAAAATTTGAGAGCTGGATCTCAAATTTTCCGACAACAAAATCCGTTGTCGGAAATTAAAAAATGATATCTATCTATCTATCTATCTATCTATCTATCTATCTATCTATCTATCTATCTATCTATCTCTCGAGAGAGAGATAGATAGATAGATAGATAGATAGATAGATAGATAGATAGATAGATAGATAGATAGATAGATAGATAGATAGATACATACATATACAAAATTAACTATACAGTGTCCATCATTGTATGTCCATAAATTCATGCAGTGCTCTGTGCTTGCCAAGTACAATAACCGTATAATAGCCATGTTTTTGCCTGGGCTACAACATACTCTCTATGTACTCCTGGAAATCTGAGCGCAATCTTTGTCATCTGAAATCACTACATAAAATGTCATATTGAGCCTGTCACAACTGTGGTACTATCCATCAGTAGTTTAGAAATCACATGATTTAAAACCACAAAAAAGATTGCGAAACCTTATTTATTTCCCATAAATCAGACATTCTTGTTTCGGTACAAGTAATCAGCATAGTAAAACTTTGGCTTTGTGCTTTATGAGTCAGTCTGCAAATGTGGTGTTTTGTTCTTTTATTGCTAGATGACCACAAAACAGGGCATGCTGAACTTTAAAGTGGAAAACCCTCTCAATCAACTTTAAAGAAGAACTCCTGGCCAAATTTCCCATGCAGTGGGGCTTGTGTCAGCACAGCATGAGTTAACTGCTCGTTTTGTCCAGGGGCGCAAAGAAAAGCTATACTTACCCGATCTTCCAGAAAACAGTGCTTCTCCTGTTCAGCAGAGGACTGTTCATTCTGTCCTCATGTCCAAAGCCAGTCTATAGGCGTGATGACGTCAGGAACAGTCAATGCACAAGACCACAATCGTGCAGGGGGGAGGCAGGAGTGGCGGGGACCAGTCTTGCGCACGGAGGATTGGCTGATTAGGTAAGTATATCTCCGCACTCCTCACCCCTAGACAAAAACAAGCAGTTAACCCATGCTGTGTGGGCACAGCCCCACTGCCTGGAAAACATTTTTTTTGCTTGGAGTTCTTTTTTTTTTTTTCAAATAACATTTATTTTGTTATCAGCTTTTACATTAAAAAAAGAGGTGTAATGAAGAAAAAAATACAATTCGTGATATAAATCAGTTTTACAAGCATATGTGGGATATTTCCTTTAGTGTATTCTAAAACAGTTGCAGTTACTTGTCTAGCGTAGTCATATCTGCATATTAATATCACATGGTAAGAAATAACGTCTTATATAATGTAATAAAAGTAACAAAAGTAGTCAGAGGGAAGAGTAAAGAAACAGAAAAGAATAGGGAGAGAAGAGGGGGAAGGTCACCAGAGTAGCTCATTTACCTGGTTATGAAGGGTCCTCCCGAAGGTGCCACAGCCTCCAAACCCTGTCATGGGCATCCAATCTGTCCTGCATCCTGGCCGTCATTTTCTCCATCAACTCCACATCTTTACTTCTAGTGTACAGTGCCTCAGGAGTAGGGGAAGATCTCTTTTTCCAATTTAATGCGATAAGACATTATGCAGCCGTGAGAATATGGCGCACTAATTTCTTGTTAGTTTTGGAGATCTTTAGCGGGGACAAACCTAATAGGAAGAATTTAGGGGTCATAGGGATTGGTAATCCTAGAAGATTGGTCAGCAATTGCTGGACCTCTTTCCAGAAGGTGTCGATTAGTGGGCATCCCCAGTAAATATGGAGGAGAGTGCCCCTAGCTCCCAGGCATCTCCAGCAGCGATCTGAGCTGGCAGGGTAGATGGCATGGAGTACATCTGGGGTCATGTACCAGAAGAAAATTATTCTGTATGCATTCTCTTTATATAGTGTGCAGAGTGAGCTCTTTGCTGCCTGAGACCATATCACCTGCCATTGTTCTAAGGGGATATCCTCTTTGAGGGCTTTCTCCCACTTAGTCATATAGAGATGCTTACCTTGTGTATCCAGTGAGTAAGCATTTAATATTTTATAAATGTCGGAGATTAATCCCGGAGTTCTTCTTATTTCATTTTTTTTTTTAAATCCTTATGCTGCCAGAATTAGTAAATAGATAGGAAGGTAAATTATATTTACTTCTTTTAACCTTTTTATTTTTTTACATTTCTTCTGTTACTTTCTGGTTTTTGGCCTAGGTCAAAATGATGTCATATGCAGGAAGAGGATTCACCGCTTTGGGTGAGACAGGGATATCAGTCCCGCAGCAGATACTGGCCTGGCTCGTCACCGCGATACATAGTAGAACTCAGGATAGACAGCCGCACACCATAATAGAATACCAAATGTGAACTTCTTTATTGTAGTGTGCACAGATAAAACCACAGGAATCCACGGATATAGTGGTTAACGCGTTTCACACAGCTTTGTGCTTAGTCATATACAAAACTATGTCGTACATCCCAGGAGGCCGCATTTTTTCTTTCATCTGGAGAAGGGAAGGAGGGGCTTTCTTAGCTAAGCACACCCTCCTGCCTGCATGGCTGAACTAAGGGCCGGTGGATTCCAGGAAGTAAATGCTGCATGAATTCACTGCCCTTACTCCAGATGGCCATGGCTAGAAATGCTAGGATGGTGTTTTTCAAAGGGATTTCTCAACAAAATAAAGCATGAAGACATGGGTGAGTTTGCTTTGAACATTACAAATGAGCTTTCAGTTTGATGCAGTTTAGTTGCGCTCTATAACTAGAAGTGCTTTGTCCTTTGTTAGAGCAGTACAATAATCCTGTGCAATACAGTAGTCACAAATTTAAAGCTTTGAGGGTGGTGAGATTTAACAGGCCCAAAACTCAAAAGATCATTTCTGTTGCTGACCACGAACATGCACTGTTTCACATGTATTGTATAAGTAGCCACATACATTGTACCAGCAGAGGCAGATAAGTGCACCGGCAGACACCAATGGCCACATCATGGGTCACATCATGTTCACTAAGGATCATGTGACCATTCCAGTGTGAATACAAGAAATTAGCTTTTTTCTAAATCAGCTACAGAGCAAGCACAAAATCAAATGTATTTTAATCCCACGTGTATCATGGCTCTAGTCCACCCCTCCAGCCAGTTCTTCTAAGCCTCAAAATCCTGCAAGGGCTTTCTAGATTTCTCTACATATGGTATCGCTCAATAGGAATAGATCTTTTTCAACAGTTATACTGTCAGAGGAACAAGCTTGGCTTACAATGCCTCTCTACTCTGGTAGCTCCAGACACAACATGAAAGTCCAATGCTTTACCAGCAGGGAGCTACAGCCCTGAGCCTTTAGTCTATTTAAAGTGGTAGTAAAGTCTGCTTTGCAACTTTTACCTACAGGTAAGCTTATAATAACCAGTTCGGCTCCACAGCAATTTTTTTTTTCGCATACATGTAAAAAATCCTAATTTTTTACAATAAAACTACTTAAACACCCAGAACATTATATATTTTCTGAAAGCAGAGGCCCTGTAGAATAAAAAGGTGATTTATTAAACGCAAATTTACAGGAAAAAATATGAATAAATGAATTTTAATGCAAAAACACACAAGTTTAACCGGCTAACAGGGTAACGGTAATCTTTTTTTTTTTAATATATACTATAATTTACTGTATATTTTTTTTAAACGTATTTATTTTTTTTGCTTGATTGCTATCACAAGCTATGGTATGGCATTGGGCAGCTGACAGGTACTTTTTATGGACACATTAGGGGTCTATTGGACCCCAATGTCTCCCCTGCCCTTTACACCATCTAACCAAGCACAGATCGGCTTGGTTAGAAGTGTCCCCTGACTGTACTGGCCAGGAAATGGTGGATCTGAAGCTGGAAGAGACATCACTTCTGTTTTCATTGTTTGCATGTGAGATCGAGACATGGATTTGTCTCGGTCTCACAGCCCCTAGCCAGTGGTTGTGTTCCTGGGCTCTGGTAAGAGTGGGAGAGCAAGGGGACCACAGGAGGAGGGGGGCCCACTGGGGGAGGCACGGCTCTGCGGGCTCTCACTTTCACTTTCAAGCCGGGACTTGGCTGAACAAAACCTGCACAAACTGATGGCTGCTACTGCTTGTGATTAAAGGTTTTGTATGTCCAAAGAGCTGAACTGGATAAAAATGAATATCTCCTAACCGTGCACCCTTTAGGAGATATTCCAATTAGTAGCAGCTGGTGGTGATGTCACCGGTGCATGCGCACTGTGCTCTCAATGGATGGCATTTCATTTGTAGCACCCTGGAGTTTAGGCAGGGTTGCTCCTCATAAATTTACTTGCCAGGAATAATTTTCCTGGTTGATTGTTAGAGATCTATTGATTTCTCCCTAAGTTTGGCCTTGTTGCACTTTTCTCTTCTACCACTAGGTGTGGTACTAGATGGCACTAGGTGTGGTACTTGGTGGTACTAGATATGAGAAGCGCAATGCGAAGGTCAGGCTATGGGTATATGGGGTATCTCAGCCAATGGGCAGGGGTTTTCTTGGATCCCTTGGCCTACTGGGAGAGCCTATAAATTTGGGTGGAGTCAGATGATCTATGTTCTGTGCCACCTGGATGGCTGTCTGTGTGGACGTGTGTTGTATTGCCCGGGCTGTTAGGCTGGAGATTGGGCCTATCCTTGGCACATCTGGCTGCTAGGCTGTCTGAGGGCCTATCCAGAAGCAAGAGAGCAGCGCAGGGGTGGCACTGCAGCTTGCAGTCCAACCAAAAGTGACGGTTCTGTCGTGGTCGGAGAACCTGTTGTGGTCGGAGGTAGAGGGGAAGCTGATGCCATTAAGGGACTATTAGCCTAATTACCAGGGACCACCATGAGTAATTGAAGCAAGTACTGGCGCAGTATTCTCACCAACCGGGGACGGTGAAGAATCAGGAAACTTCAGTGGGTATCAAGCCAGGGACCGAGCAGGCCAGTGGGATGAAGCTTGAGAGGTATCTTGAGTGGCAAGCTAGGGACCCAGCAGAGAAGCGGGGGTGACGCTTGAGGAGGATACCACCATGAAGATTGGAGGAGCTCAAGGGATTCAGTGGCAGTAAATCAGTGGGTCTAGTGAGAGACCGAGGGCTCAGTGGGCTGAAGAACTACAAGGAGCGATTGTAGTAAAAGTGAAAGAACTGTTGTGTTAGGAACTGTTAAAGACTGTTGCCAAAAAGGTATATAGTGGCAGTATTTTAATGTAAAAAGAAGATTTATAAGCTGTGGGCACTGTGGGGGGGGGGGGAGGAACTATTTTCATATCACTCGGTTTAGTAACACTTGAAGGTATAGGACAACTGCTCACCCAGGAAAAAAGAAATGAAGACTCATTCCCACATAGTGCTATTCAAATATCCCTTACTGAACATTAAACACAACGTGTCCAATACACAAGGCTTTATGGGGCAAAATGATCAAAGTCCTTTTCAGAACAATTGACAGTTTATTTCATTTTAGGTTACTAGAATAGAATGTTGTAAAGATTTACAGCCACTTTAGCCACTTCAGCCCCGGAAGATTTGGCTGCTGAATGACCAGGCCATTTTTGCGATTTGGCACTGCATCCTTTTAACTGACAATTGCATGGTCGTGTGACGTTGCACCCAAACAAAATTGACGTCCTTTTTTTCCCACAAATAGAGCTTTCTTTTGGTGGTATTTGATCGCCTCTGCGGTTTTTATTTTTTGCGCTATAAACAAAAAAATAGCGTCAATTTTGAAAAAAAACACAATATTTTGTACTTTTTGCTATAATAAATATCCCCTTTTGTTCTAAAAAAAGCAAATTTTTTCTCAGTTTAGGCCGATATGTATTCTTCTACATATTTTTGGTGAAAAAAAAAAAATCGCAATAAGCGTATATTGATTGGTTTGCACAAAAGTTATAGCATCCACAAAATAGAGGATAGATTTATAGCATTTTTATTATTATATATTTTTTTTAAGGCGATCTGCGATTTTTATCGGGACTGCGACATTATGGCTGACACATTGGACACTTTTGACACATTTTTGGGACCTCTGGCATTTATACAGCGATCAGTGCTATAAAAATGCACTGATTACTGTAAAAATGTCACTGGCAGGGAAGGGGTTAACACTAGGGGGCGATCAAGGGGTTAACTGTGTTCCCTGTGTGTGTTTCTAACTATAGGGGAGGGGACTGACTAGAGGGGATGACAGATCGTGGTTCCTAGCTATTAGGAACTCACGATCTGTCTCTCCTCACAGAACAGAACAGGAATGTGTGTGTTTAGACACACACACATCCCTGTTCTGCCTCTCGTGCCCGCGATCGCTCGTGGCCGGCGGTAATCGTGACCGTCGGCCGCGAGCATCGGCACCCCCGCGCAAGCCTGCTATCTCGGTCCCGCGAGCCGACGTACAGCTACGGCATTTTGCGGGATCGTGCCAAACTGCCGCAGTATAAAGATGGCGGCTGGTCGGCAAGCGGTTAAAAAATGCTCCCAAAGCTGCATATTGCACACGCATTTAGGCACGTCAAATGTTTGGGCATCAATGGATTTCATTGGCCAGAATATTAATTTATTCTGGTCATTGGAATGCATTAATGCTCAAATGCACCTAAATACATCTAGCGTTCATTTAGACTAGCTTTTTTTTCTGCTCAAAAGCTCCTCTCCCGAACGTGCTGGTGATTTTATTTTGATATATTTTTTTTTTTAGCCTGTAGATGCTCCTCTTCTAATCTGACTGTAAACTATGTGTGTGTGCATGGACACCTAGTCTGACATATGGGTGATTTACACGTGGGAAAAAAAAAGTCAAACACCCGTACAAGCGATGTTTTTTAAGCCCAGTCAGCATGAGTCCTTATATGTATTAGATACTTTCACAAAAAAAAATTAGGTATTGGGAACTATGAGGCTTTAAATCTATGTGGATACAGGAAATTCTCTTTTAAAGTGGTGCAAGAGTAAATGTAACTGAAATCTGGCTCTCAGTATAGACCGGACTATAATGCCCCGTACACATGGTCAGATTTTTCAAGGGAAAATGTTCGATGGGAGCCTTTTGTCAGAAAATTCCGACCGTGTGTAGGCTCCTTCGGACAGTTTGAGATCTGGTTCTCAAATTTTTCCGACAACAAAATCCGTTGTCGTAAATTCCGATCGTGTGTATACAATTCCGATGCACAAAGTGCCACGCATGCTCAGAATCAAGCAGAAGAGCCGCACTGGCTATTGAACTTCATTTTTCTTGACTCGCCGTATGTGTTGTACGTCACCGCGTTCTTGACGTTCGGAATTTCCAACCAACTTTGTGTGACCGTGTGTATGCAAGACAAGTTTGAGCCGACATCCGTCGGAAAAAAAACGTGGATTTTGTTGTCGGTATGTCCGATCGTGTGTACGAGGCATAACCGTCATATCCCTATAAAATTATCTTTCAACCGCTGTAGAAAAAAAAAAAAAAAACCTTTCCCCTGTAAGACAATTGCGTAATGTTCTAGTATACGTTGCATACTAGTACATTATGAAATACTTACCTTAGAACAAAGCCCTCCAGCGGCACACTGTCACCGCTGACAGGGCTAACTTCTTCCCCCGGTCTTCCTTCCAGTTTCGCGGACTCCAGCTGTGTGAGTAGCAGGAGCCATGATGTTGTCACTCCCACGCATGCGCGCAGGAGGCCTCGGTTCTGGCACGGTGCTCTGAAGATCCAGTGCGGTATGCCGGAGCTTCAAAGCTCATGCTCCGGGGACACCGGCTACATCCAGTGTGAATCTCTCTAAAACGGTGCCCATTTAGGAGTTATTCATTTTACCTACCAGTAAGCCTCATCATAGGCTTACCAGTAGGTAAAAATAACAAAGCCGACTTTACTAACACTTTAAAGTGAATGTAAACCCTCACCTTGTAAAACAATCCATTCAGTTAAAATAAAAATGAAGGGCAAAACATTTGTGTATAGATATAAAAAGAATGATATATTTTTGTTCCCTTTCATATAAAATATTGCTGTTCTCAGCTGCATAATAGCTGGGGGAGGAGATACAGCAACACACTGATCTTCTCAGTGAAAGGATGTGTGGGGGGGGGGTCACTGAGAAGATCAATGTGTTGCTGTATCTCCTCACCCAGCTGAGGAAAGCAAACTGAGGTCCCAGCACAGCTAGAGAACTGACCACAGTGTGCTCTCATGCCTAGTGTGGTCAGTTTTTAATAGGAAAGTAGAGGGACTGGCAGGAAAATCAGGGATTCCACACAAAGGAAGCAATGCAAAGAGAACAGGATACTTTTTTCATACAAGTACATGGTACAGCAGGCACATATCAGAATATGAAATGCTGGGTTTACATACTCTTTAAGAGTTGTAATTATCCACTTTTCAGCACTCCAGCAATCCTTTACAGATCCCCAGTCAAAAATATATAGAGAATGATGAAACAAAGTCACAAAATGCTAATCATCATGCATCTTCTAGAAAGTTAATTATTTCCATATTATGGAGCCTGCTCAGACAACCTTTTTCTGCATTCTGACCTCGTTTTTTAATCTCACCTGACGTTTAAACATTACTTGTGAATCATTACTAATTTAGCAGGTTTCCTATCGCAAATCCTGATTTCCTGTCATTGATTTGTAGCTGAAATACAGTGGCTAATATTTAACCCCTCGCAAGAGAAAATTGATTTAACCCCTGAACAGTCTGGGTTTTGTCTGTAGCTGACCTATTGTCCGAATATTATTTTGTATCTCTAGCCCAGGCTATGGGAACAGTGGGGGCCCAATTGTTTGAAATGGCTCATGCTGTTTGCTGTACTAGGAACAATATAGTATTTTACAAATATCCTCAGGACAAACAGGGACCTCATTTTTTAAATTGCAAATGAAAATAAATGCTGTTCACTATTTATACCTTTATTTATGTGATCTCTGTTTTTTGCCGGTTGCTTATCAAATGTAGGAATAATTATAGCTGCTTGCTAAAAAGTAATTAAACATCATTGTCGTACATCCCATTAAAGATTAGCCAAATGCAAAAGTGATGTGCTTGAAATGCCCTCTGGTCAGTGGCAGCTGGTGTTTTTTTTGTTTTTTTTTTGGGGGGGGGGGGGGGCGGAAAACAACCACCCTCCCTCCCCCTGGTTTTTTGGTTGGCTGGTGGCACCCCCCCTACCCCGGCACTTTCCCCATTGGTTGCAGGCGGAGGCTCCTACAGGCAGTGGCTAGGTTGCGGGCTCCGATGGGCAGTGGGTTGGGGGCTCCTGTGGGCGGCCGGTAGTGGCTTCTGTGTCCTCTCTGCATCAAGGTGGCTTCCGCCGTGCAGCTCCTCCCTCCTCCTCCTAGGCGTCCTATAGGATCGCCTGTCCTTTCAGCCAATCGGTGACCGGTGTCAAAACCCACTTCCTGATTGGCTGGGAAGAGGATCAGTGTTACAACAGTGAATAATGATTCGCTGTTGTAACACACCTGGGTGGGCTCGGAGCACACTCTCTGTGACCCGAGCCCACCCTATATTGAAGCCTAATAGAGCCTCTGGCTCTAATCGGTGCTTAAAAAAAAACAGCCCCTCTGCATTGGAATCCATGCGCTGGTGTCCTGAAAGTGGCCAGATACATGGATGGGGAGGTGGCGATGGACGGGGGGCGGGGGGGGGGCGGCGCCCTTAATGGACGCCCATGCCTTTGGACAGAGATTTGAGGAGATGTGTAGACCAGGGATGAGCTATTGCTTTATTGCGAACTTCACTACAATGCTTGTTTTGTTCGATTTACGGCCACTGGAACACATTGGGGTTGATTTACTAAAACTGGAGAGTGCAAAATCTGGTGCAGCTCTGCATAGAAATTAATCAGCTTCCAGGTTTTTTGCCAAAGCTTAATTGAAGAAGCTGAAGTTAGAAGCCGATTGGCTACCATGTACAGCTGCACCAGATTTTGCACTCTCCAGTTTTAGTAAATCAACCCTATTGCTGTAAATCATAGAGCTTTGCATAACCTTTATTGGCACCCCTACACATCTTGCAAATGCTGGTGTGTTCACAGCATGCAGTTTGGTGCGGCATGATTTTAAAAGTCTCGTCTGCTGTACTTTTTTACACTTTCTGGTGTGTTTAGCAGCCCATTAAAATGAATGGACTGTTAACGTGCTCCACAGGAAAGTGCAAAAAAATGCAAACGTACCCTTTATGGTATGGTATGAAGGCATAGTTCACCTTTACCAAAAAATTGTCTATACAGATAAGTGATGTCTGTAGATAAAATCAAACTGTGCAGCTCTGATCAAAGTTAAATAATTCCCTTGGTAAGTGGAAGAAAAAGGTGGCATAAAAAGGAGGTGGACTATTAATATACTGTGTGTGTGTATATATAGGTGTGTGTGAGATTTTATATATATATATATATATATATATATATATATATATATATATATATATATATATATATATATATATATAAAATAAATCTTTGGCTGGGTTACTTCTACTGTTTCTATGAGGATTCGTGTGGAGATCAATGTCAGGGTGGCCTCCCAAACTTCCACCAATATTCAATAGGAAAAAACAAAGGGACACATTCTCCAATGCAAAAATCGTATATTGTATCAATTGCTCTCAAGGCATAAAAGGTTACTAGCCATTTGTAACCTTTTATGCCTTGAGAGCAATTGATACAATATACGATTTTTGCATTGGAGAATGTGTCCCTTTGTTTTTTCCTATATATATATATATATATATATATATATATATATATTATACACATACATATGCACTTTTTTCACTATATATATTTTTTTATCACTACATTTTGCGATGGAAGATATTCAGATCATTTTTTAGTCGCACTGGTTTATTATTCATGCATGTGAAAGAGATTTATATGCTATGTATATGGTTTCGTTTTGTCTGTGCAGAATTTTATTTCTTTTGATTGCATTTTTTGATGTGGGAACACATGACAACAGCTGCAGAAATTAGTGTGAAAGGAGCCTAGTTGTTAAAGCAGAGTTCCAGTCATTTTTGTGTTTATTAAAAGTCAGCAGCTACAAAAGCTGTAGCTGCTGACTTTTAATAAACACAAACTCCCCTGTGCCACGACTCAGTGATGCGGTCGCCCGAACCCTAGGTTCTTTCCCTTGCCTCTTCCCGGCGCCAGCATTTCAAGTGTGGGCACCCTGCTGTGACAGCTTGCAGCTTCACAGCCAGGTGCCCACTGCACATGCGCAGGTCGGGCAATTTTCTGGGACCTAGATTGCCCGAGGCTGAACCTAGAAGTGCAGAGCTCTAAGCACATGAGTTATTAGATCTGTCAAAATACCAGCACAGAAGCCAGTGGCTGAGCTCTCTGTCTTTGTTTGTGCTTGTGACAGAGGAGATATTAGAGATCTCATAGATCCATGATGTCTCATTGAAGAGGACCTGTCACTACTATCACACAGGGGGCTAAGCCCCCTTGTGACAGTTAGTAAAAAGCCTCCACAAATCACAGCAAATGTAAACCGGTAAAAAAAGAGCCGGCAACTCAGTGATTTTGCATAAAACTGCAATCTTTATTATCTTCTATAAAGGGGTGAACAAATTAGCAAAAGTGCTAACGTGTTTCAGTCATGACTAGATCCCCTGTGGGCTGAAACGCGTTAGCACGTTTGGATGCTGTTTTGCCCACCTCTTTATACGATGATATATATGAAATTACTATATACAGTGGAACCTCGGATTGCGAGTAACGCAGTTAACGAGCGTTTCGCAATACGAGCACTGTATTTTTAAAAATCATAACTCGGTTTGCGAGTACGATTCTAGCCAAAGAAGTGTGCAATAGGTGGGGGGCGCTGGAGCCAAGCAGAGCCGAACGTCGCCGATCGGCGTCGTTCGGAAATGCACGGAAAGGCCCGAGTACAGCACTGCTGACAAATCTTGGGTAGGTTTCCAGGGTTTGCCGAGGTCAGCCGAAGTGTCTATGGGCCTTTTCGGCCCTTTTCCGAGGCTCTCCGGCGACCCCCGCCTCTGGCCGCATGCGGTATTGCACCCCATTGAAGTCAATGCGGAACAAATAATTTTTGCTTCCATTGACTTCAATGGGAAAACTCGCTTAGATATGCGAGTACTTTGGATTACGAGCATACTCCTGGAATGGATCCGAGGTTCCACTGTACTACTCTAATGCACATTTCTTACTAAACAAATTAAAACTGCATTTTGTCAATTGCTTATTATGAAAAACACACTGGGCAACGGCATCCCAAACACAGACCGCAAATACAACGCAAAAAACTGAAGTACCATGTGACCAGGCTGCTGCCTGTTTTTTAACGTAGTGCATGCACTACTTTTGATGCAATGCAGTGCCATTTCAGCCCATTCTAATGAATGGCCAGAAAATCGCACCACAGTGAATAGCACAGAAATCGCACATGAATTTGGACCTAAAGGGTTTGCAATTTTTTTTTTTACTGGTTTATCATCTTCAGTCTCTTAAAGCAGAGTCCTGCCTGGGAAAAAAAACAATATTTTAAGTCAGCAGCTACAAATACTGTAGCTGCTGACTTTTAATATAAGGACACTTATCTGTCCAGGGAGCCCTCGATGTTGGCTTCTGGGTGCAGGCGCCGACATCCTTACTAAGCTTGTTTCCTACTGCACATGCGTGAGTTGTGCTGCACGGTCTTAATGGTTCCTTCTGTCTTCTTGTGTGTCTCCCAGAAGACAGCAGGGGGGGAAGGAGGAGGGGCTGGACATTGTGTAGTTCGCCGCACAAGGTGTGCCGATCTATGCCTGGAAGTGGGAGCAGATACCTGGATTTGACAGGTATCTCCTCCCCCTGAAAGGTGCTAAATGTGGCACCGGAGGGGGGGGGGGAAATCCGATCAGCGGAAGTTCAATTTCTGGGTGGAGCTCCGCTTTAATGAGAGTTTGATAGCAATTAAGCAGTTTTGCATCAGCAAGAACAAGGACAGCCTGTTTTTTCCCTTATTTTCACCTGGTGATCCTGCCAGTAAGTATGTTGCTTTTCAGCAGATTAAGCTGTCCTGCTGCAGGTAAAGCAGTTAATGGTTTGGGTCAAACCATTTACCACTGATATGGGTGCTTACAATGATCAGCCTTTATCCCCAAAGAAAATAACAGAGGCTCTAACTGCTTAAAAAGTGTTAGCTTGAGGCCGGGTTCACATATATGCGGTCGCAGGTTTGTGTCTGGGGTCTGGTGCGTGTCTGTTCACCGGTTCAGGGTCGATTCAGGTTCAAATTTTTGCCTGAATTCACATCTGAACCGGACCCAAAGACACACCGGACCTTTCTGCAAACCAGACCCTGGCCACCCCAGACCTGTGTGAACCAGCTCTATTGAGAGCCGGTCACACTCGCCTCGGGGAAGCCCGCATCCAATTCGCATATATGTAAACCAACCCTGAGCTTGGCTTCAATGTGTTAGTGTATCTAAATCTGCTAGTACATCTAACACTCCCCTTTTACCCAGACTGACAATGCTGCTTTCTGTAGCTCCTCCATCCAGTGTGGGTGCACTCTAATACAGGAGATGTGTTACTGGCCAGATCACCGGATAGAAACAGAGGGAAAAAGTCTACAAAAAAGAAAACAAATGCAGCCACGACACCAAATGATTGATAACCTGCAATATATTACATTTTGGTTTTAGGTTTAATATTGATTTAAAGATGGAGATGGAGTTAATAGCTGCTGTTTTTGGGAAAAAAAAAATACGTAAAAATCAGCATAGCTAATGAAGGTATAGTTGTGTTTTATCTATTGAGGACTGTGTCAAAAAGAGAGAATTTCGCCACATTCCCCTCTTAGTTGTCACCAGAACAGGTATTTCTTTTGGGGCTTTTGTTCTGGTGACAAATTACATCTTGGATTTTTTAGTTTGGGCTGTATACTGTATATGCTTTTTTAAACAGTTGAGTTTATTGAAGTTTTTTTCTTTGCTTACAAGAACATACTGTACATAGGTACAACAAGGCAATGAGAGCAATGCTTATTTTAAAGCATTTGAGCAGACATGGATACATAGGCATGTTTATCAAGCATAACAGAAACTGTATGTTATAAATATACCATAGAACAAAGGGTACATTGGTATCTTACCCTTTCAGTAGTCTGCAGAAGAGAGATGGGATCTTGATAACATTTGCAGGCATAATAGACCCAATCTTTAGCTAACTCAATAAATAAAGCTGAAACTAGTTAATAAACCATGCACCTTGTTAATTTCCACATGTTTTTAACACAATTTTTTTGAAGAACAATGTTGGTTTATGACACCAATGTTGCTAAATGACACTCGCTGGTACATAATCTTTAAATTGCCTATTTTGCCAAAGGTTGTTTCAGTAAGACAGCCCATAGAGGAGTCTTTTTTTTGTCATTCAACCAATGGGTTGAACAACAAAAAAAATGACTTGGTTCCCCCATCCATCCATTTGAGGTGGATGGGGAAATCCTCCCTGCTGAGCCTTTGTATTCTAACAGTGGGGAGACTTCCCTGCCATCAGAATACACTGATTAGTGCATGGTGCCGGCTGAAGCTGGCGGTGCTGATCAAGTGTAGAAAATCCGACAGGGTGGTTGTAGAGAAGTTGACCGGTAGATCGACTTCTGTAGAACCTCCCTGCCCATACATGGATCCGAATTCAGCTGATGCTTGCTGAACGGGCCACATTTTCATCCATGTATGGCTGGCTTGAAGGAACACCTTATATAAGCATCAGTGCGGAAGGTACAGAGTATGCAATACAATTATAAGAAAAGATACCTTGTACTTTCCTGTTAGGGTACAAGTCTGTCACATTTTTCATTTGTCTTTTTACACTATATTAAAAAGCCTACAGTGTGACATTGGCTTAGCTGAATCTCCATGATTATGCAGATGAAAGATCTAACTGCTTCACTCTACCATCAAGAGGAGAACTTCCATAGAACATGGCATGATTGGTGTCAGTTTTGCTTCTCCATGGAATATGGTTTTTGTCTTCTGCAGGGCCTTGCACAAATTTTCATTTATACAATTAGAGGATATTTATTTTCAGTCGACTTAAAGCGGGAGTCCGGCGACCAATCTTTTTTTTTTTTTTAGGTCATTGAGACACTTTGCTAACCCCAAAATAATACTCACAATTTGGGTGTAATATTTCCGCCTCTGTCTGTTTTCGTACTGAAGAATAACTTAAAAAATGTGATGCTGGCTGTTTCCATCTTGCTTGTGGGCATGTGAAGCCCACAAGCATTGATTTCCTGGAAGCGGTGAATGCTGTTCATTCGCAGCTTGTTCACACGCATGATCATTGTTTCCCGCACTGAATCTTGGGAAGCCTGACACTAAGCTCCCAGGAGACAGTGCGGCTCCGGGGAAAGGCAATAAACACGCCTTCTCCCATGGGAGGAGAGACAGGAAGTGCCACAATAAAGTACAATATAAAGGTAATTACAGCGATAAAAATTTTTTTCATGCGGCATTTGAACATCTATGCAATTAACTGAAGGGGGTAAGAATAAGTTAAAAATTTGAGTGGAACCCCGCTTTAAATGCTCCTTTGCTTTAGAGCTCTTTCACATGGGTGGACTCCACCAGTGTATCCACCTGCTCAGTGAGGGATCTGCCCGCTGAGCAGACGGGTGACAGGTCTGTGTGCGCTCTGCTTATGTAGGTCAATTGTTGTGTTTTCTTTTTTGTATGTGACCTATACTAAATTGTACTTGGGGGTGTGAATATGTACTTGGTGGAGGCCTCTTTAAGAGTCTCCTATAATAAAGATTGAATTAGAAAAAAATCAAAATGTGCAGTTTAAGTTTTAAGAGAATGAAGGGAAAACTGTAAGCATATCCAAACCCAAGAACAAAAGTGTAATATATTGCAGCTTACCACCCCTTAGATGTAGTGGCTGCATTTGTTTTTGTTTCTCAGATTTTTTTTCCTTTATTTTCACTGGGTGATCCCAAATCAATAGATTCATGGAACGATCAACAGGTAATTTGTGCACTTATAGAAAATATCTAACAAAACATTTTTTAATAGGATATTTAACATTTCAAACTTTCAAGTTTGCTGTTTAGAGTTTATGTATAGTTGAACTTCACAGTATTGTATCATGTTGTAACCCGGGGCTTTTTTTCTGCCGAAACGTGGCGGAATGCCGTTCCGGCACCTATGGCAGCCCTCTTCACCTGGACAGTACGGGTTTTGAATGGGGTTTTCCGTGCAGGCGTCTCCCTCCCCTGCCTACGCTGTTCGGCGATCTGCCTGAGTCCCCGGCTCTGTGTGAGTTGTGCGGTGTTGTGTGCAGCACACAGTGTGCTGTGAGGGGGAGGGGGGGAGAAGCGTGCCAGTGCCTGCTCAGTGCAGAGTCTGCAGACACACAGCCCCGGGCTATTCCTCTCTGCAAGCCGAGTATGATCTGTCCTGAGTGTGGGCGCCACAGACACAGAGCCAGTGTACAGAGCCTGCCTACCGCGTAAGCTAAGGGACACAACCGCTGAGTGCAGAGCTGAGGGTCCTTCCTTTCCTCCTTATTGCATTACTTTCTTGAAGTTCACAGTCCACAAGCTTTCCAGCAGGGGATTTGTCATGCTGGTCTTTCCAGGGACATGGCTGCTGATTGAAGATCGCAGTCTAGTTCCCCTGTAGTCCTATCCTGGCATCTTTACTAGATTTTCCTGTGCTCACTCAGTAGCCTTTATCTGATATTTTCTTCTCTATGTGTGGGGTGCCTGTGGATTGCTTTGGATTTTTTTTGGCTTTTTTTGTAATTAAAAGGTGCTTGAAAGGGCTGTAAAATACCGCTTTGTGAACAGTTTGGATGGGGTTGGGTTCAGTAGAGCTGATTCAGGCTTTTGGATGGAGGTCCACTGCTCTACTGACACCACCTACTGCCCTACTGTCACCGTCCTCTGCCCTGCTGACACCGTCCTCTGCCCTGCTGACACCGTCCTCTGCCCTGCTGACACCATCCTCTGCCCTACTGACACCATCCACTGCCCTCCTGAGACAGTCCACTGCCCTACTGACACCGTCCACTGCCCTACTGAGACTGTCCACTGCCCTACTGAGACCGTCCACTGCCCTACTGAGACCGTCCACTGCCCTACTGAGACCGTCCACTGCCCTACTGAGACCGGTCACTGCCCTATTCACACAATTTGTCCAGAGAGGAGAACTGGGAATGGGGGAGCTTTATACAGAGGTAAGAACTGCAGAGGGCAGAAGGCAAGTTGTGCAAAGTGAGAGATGTGGAGGGTGGGGGAGGTTTTGCAGAGGTGAGAGCTGTAGGGGAAGCTGGGGGTGTAGAGGTGAAACACGGGGGGTGGCAAAGGTGAGAGCTGTGGATTGGGTTGAGCTGTAGACGGGGGTTCAGAAGGGGAGCAGAGATAATATGGATGGGGGTGCAGAGGCAAGTTGTGGACTGGAAGTGTAATTATAGTTAGAGGGGTGCAGAGGTGAGATGTTTATGGGGGGGGCAAAGGTGAGTTGTGGATAGGGGTGCAGAGTGTAGCTGTGGACAGGAAAGAAGAGGTGAGCTGTGGATGAGGGTTGCAGAGGTTAGGTGTGGATGGGGACATGTAATGGATGTAGTGGATGTAAGCAAAGAGATAAGCAGAAGTGAGGAATTGATGGTTGCTTTTGGGGGGATACTTGAGGGGGAAGCCAGGGAAATTTGCTGGGGGACAGTAAAGCATACAGAGTATGTAAAGTAAAGTATGCATTACATACCCAGAACTGCTATACTCTGTATGCTGTACTGTATGTTACATATTAAAGGCCTCTGGATGGTACTCATTATTAACCACTTACCGACCGCCGCACGACGATGTACGTCCAAACTTTGGCGGCGGATATCGTTGTTATGGCAGCAGCTAGCTGCCATAACCCCGGTATCCCCGTTTTCGTGCGGTGGCTGGTTTTCAGATAAAAGTGGTCCCTGCGGCGGATTCGCCGCGAGATCACTTTTATCGGTGGCGGGAGAGGGGCCACCCCCCTCCCGTTGCGACCCGGAGCCGTCGGTAGCGGCGGAGGCAATCACATCCGTCTCTGTCCTGTGTCTGGAGACGAGTGAGGCTAAGATGGCGCCCACTTGTCTCCATGACACTGCTGGGCGGAAGCAACGTCAAAAGACTTTTTTTTTTAATTTCATTTTAGTGTAAATATGAGATCTGAGGTCTTTTTGACCCCAGATCTCATATTTAAGAGGTCCTGCCATGCTTTTTTCTATTACAAGGGATGTTTACATTCCTTGTAACAGGAATAAAAGTGACACCATTTTTTTTATTTTTTAAAACAGTGTAAAAATAAATAAAATATTGTAAAATAAATAATAATAAAAAAAAAAAAAATTTTTAAAACCCCCCCGTCCCGACGAGCTCGCGCGCAGAATCGAACGCTTACGCGAGTAGCGCCCGCATATGGACCGGTAGAGCGAGAGCAATAATTCTAGCCCTACACCTCCTCTGTCTTGCAAAAAAAACATATATAATGTTTGGGGGTTCTAAGTCATTTTCTAGCAAAAAAACCTGTTTTAAACATGTAAACACCTAAAATGCAAAACAAGGCTAGTCCTTAAGTGGTTAATGCTGTACTCTGCACAATGGGTTTTGCATTACATACCCCTGAGCCACTCTGTATGGTGGACTGCATATTACATACGCTTTACCACTGCTCTCTGTGTGCTGGGCTCTATGTTACACATTCCTGACCCCTGCACTCTGTACACAGGGCTATATTCTCCATATTTCTGAGAACAAGGGACGCTTTGCATTAAATGTAAGTACTATCTTGTAGGGGTGCGCATCTTCACTGGTCTCACGATTCGATTTGATTACGATTATCTGGTCAACGATTCGATTCGATTCTGCGATGCATCACGATGCATCACGATTACTGACGAGCCCCCACTTCCGCTTGGGCCACCTAGGCGGCCCTTCCACCCTGCAATCTTCTGGGACACATCACAGTTCCCAAAAGATTGCCCGGCTATCTAGGAAAGCGCAGTGAGACATGCGCACCCGGATGTGAAGCTGCAAGCTGTCACAGCCGGATGCCCACAGTAGTATTGCCAGCGCTGTGGACAGGCAGGGGAGAGAATGGAGGGTTTGGGTGGCCACGTTGCTGGATTGTGGGACAGGTGTCTTTTTATTAGAAGTCAGAAGATGCACTTTTTTTGTAGCTGCTGACTTCTAATAAACAAAAAATTGACTGGAACTCTGCTTTGAATTAAAAATAACCTTACTCCCTAAAAAGTGCACTAATCCGGTGCACTACAGGGTACAGAGATTCACACACACACGGCTGCTTGGAGGTCAGAAGGGATAGAATCCACAGATGACAAACAGCCCTGTGAAGTTCCCTGTACTGCCTCTGTGCTCGACCAGTGGCAGCTGGTGCTCAAAATTTTTTTGGGGGGCACAAACAAACTGAAAAATACTGAACCTCCCCCATCAAATGCAGCCTTACTGTGCCCATCAAATGCAGCCTTACTGTGCCCATCAAATGCAGCCACTGTGCCCGTCAATCACAGCCACTGTGCCTGTCAAACACAGCCACTTGTGCCCGTCAAACGCAGCCACTTGTGCCCAAACGCAGCCACCTGTGCCCAAACGCAGCCACCTGTGCCCGTCAAACGCAGCCACCTGTACCCAAACGCAGTCAGCTGTGCCCGTCGAACGCAGCCACCTGTGCCCAAACGCAGCCACCTGTGCCCATTAAATGCAGCCATCACTAACCCCACACAATTCCTTTCTTTTAATTAATGTTATATTACAATAGATGCTGTGCCCCTGCTGTATGTGCTTTTAAAAAACAATGTCACCACATACCGAATTTCGCCGTAGTAGTACGATCATGTAACTCTCCGCTCTCCTCTCACGTGTCTCCTGAGTCCTGACGTCAGCGGGGAATTCTCAGTCCCGCCCGCTGACTATAGTTATCATATCAGAAGAGAGGCGGGCGGGACTGAGAAATCCCCGCTGACGTCAGGACTCAGGAGACGAAAGAGGAGAGCGGAGAGGAGAGCGGAGAGGGGCGGGATGGGCCGGGAGTCACATGATCATACTACTACGGCGAAATTCGGTATAAAGCCACATTGTTTTTTAAAAAGCACATACAGCGGGGGCACAGCATCTATTGTCATACAACATTCATTAAAATAAAGGCATTTTAAAAATACGCTCGGAGCGCTTTCCCGGGAGGGGCGGGGCTAGTAATGACGTCACTGGACATCGATTTTCCGGTCCTTATGCATCGATGCCGCATCGGGGACACCCGAATTGCGATGCATCGATGCAACGATTAATTTCAGCACCCCTACTATCTTGTTTGCTGATTTTTTTTTTTTTGCGCCTTGTGTGATATGCTCTGCTCACAACTGCACAAAACACACTCCTAAGCCCTTTGTGTTATTAAGTGTGTTACACATTCCTAAACCATGTGTGATACGCAGTTCTAAGCCTTCACTTATTACAATTATTTGGCGCCACTGTACTTCTCTCCTCTAAGGAAGGTGTGTCTGGGGGTGGGGTTTGGGCGTGGTTGGGGAAGGAGTTTTGGCATGGGTGTGGACGGGGATTTGGGTGGGGAGGCTGAGTTCCTGCACCTATTTTCTGAGAAAAAAGCCCTGGTTGTAACTGATACTGCATCTGAAACAATATCAGTAAGGTTTGATTTCCCAAAGTCTGCCACCCATAGCACATCAGGTATACTACTTTTGCCATTCAAAATTTTTTAAGCATCATGTCAGGTTTGCATCGCAGAAAGGAACAGGTTCAATTGCTGCAAATGTAGCGAACAACATACAGTAAGTTTGCCAGTGTTAATTTTGATGTCAAATTTCGATTTCGTTTTAGTCAGTCTTTTGACTAAAATGCCATTTTAGTTTTAGTTATATTTTAGTCTTCTGAATTGTTTTAGTTTTAGGCGTATTTTAGTCAACTAAAATCTCCAGTACATTTTTGTCGACTAAAATGTAATGGGTTAGGTAAAACTGTAATGCATTATTTAATTATTTCTCTAGAATTTCCAAACTCATTATATAGTCCTGGAGTAAAAATCGAATAACGTTATTTATTATGCTATTAGCACGGGTTCACACTTCTGCGCTCTCAGTGCAAATCAAGTCCGATGTGCGTTTTGGTCCACGCCCGAACATGTCCAAACTGACAGTTTGCAGTGCGATTTGTTAGCAGAAATGGGGGTGTAATTAACATTGTATTGACACTCCCGGCAGTTCGCATATGGCAGTGTGAACTGCCATGCGAGTTCGGTGCGATGCGGGAACCCGCAGTAGATTTGCAGGGTTCCCGCATCGCACAAGTGTGAACCAGCACTTAAGGTTTGAACATGCACTACAGATATAACTTTAGCCATAGTGATATATATTTTATTTCTGGACTTTAGTTCTACTTTAACCACTTCAGCCCCGGAAGAATTTACCCCCTTCCTGACCAGTGCATTTTTCGCGATTCGGCACTGTGTCACTTTAACTGACAATTGCGCGGTCGTGCGACGTGGCTCCCAAACAAAATTGACGTCCTTTTTTTCCCCACAAATAGAGCTTTCTTTTGGTGGTATTTGATCACCTCTGCGGTTTTTATTTTTTGCGCTATAAACAAAAAATATATAAAATAAAATATATAAATTTTGAAAAAAATGCATTATTTTTTACTTTTTGCTATAATAAATATCCCCCAAAAATATATAAAAAAAAAAATTTTTTTCCTCAGTTTAGGCCAATTTGTATTCCTCTACATATTTTTGGTAAAAAAAAAAATAGCAATAAGCGATTATTGATCGGTTTGTGCAAAAGTTATAGCGTTTACAAAATAGGGGATAGTTTTATGGCATTTTTATTCATATGTTTTTTTTTTAAATGGCGGCGATCAGCGATTTTTATCGTGACTGCGACATTATGGCGGACACATCGGACATTTTTGACACATTTTTGGGTCTATTGTCATTTATACAGCAATCAGTGCTATACAAATACACTGATTCCTGTGTAAATGACACTGGCAGTGAAGGGGTTAACCACTAGGTGGCAGTATAGGGGTTAAGTGTGTCCTAGGGGCGTGTTTCTAACTGTGAGGGGCATGGCTGTGTGTGACATGTCACTGATCTCTGCTCCGATGACAGGGAGCAGAGATCAGTGACACTGTCATTAGGCCGAACGGGGAGATGCTTGTTTACAGTAGCATCTCCCCATTCTTCCTCCCCGTGAGGCGATCGCGGGTATCCCCGCGCCGATCGAGTCCGCGGGACCTGCGACCCGACTCACGGCTCTTGCCGCGAGCACGCGGCCCACTGCCCGCATCTTAAAGGGGAACGTACAGGTACGTGATTCTGCCTGTACGAGCCATTCTGCCGATGTATATCGTCGTGAAGCAGTCGGCAAGCGGTTAAAGGAAAATTCTACAAAAGCTGCCTTCCTAAAAGATCTTTTAAGCATATGAATAAAGCACAATTCAGCCTTTATGAATACATACTGCATGTAAATGATAGGCTTAGGAAGCATCAAAAGTAGGTGCATACTCACTTTCTAAAGGGGAACTACTATTTAACACAACGTGAAAAGACACATTTATGCAGGCCATACACTATATGAAAAATCGTCCGAACCCATTTTCGAAAAACGAACATTCGGGCGTGAGTGCAAACGATAGTGCCATCATGTACTGACCGATAAATCTTTAAGTGGATATAAATGAATGCACTTTTTGTTCGTTTTTATACATATACCTAGTGAGTAGAATGATATGGGTCTGCTGATAATGTTGAGTTTTTTATATATATATATATATATATATATATATATATATATATATATATATATATATATATATATATATACATATATATATATATATATATATATATATATATATGTGTGTATGTATATATGTATGTATATAGAGACTGTCACTTTAAGAACTTATAATATGCTTGATTTGTTTTTTCCTTCTTAGATGGCTTGTTTCAATTCCTGGGAAATCGAAACTGTTGGCTATGTGACGACACAAACTACTGATAAGAACCCAGAAAACTGCTCAAAATAGGCTTTCATACCAAAACTAGTCTGAACTGACCAGATACTGCTGAAATCTCTTTTTTTTTTGCCAGTCACATGATGTAACCACCCATTTAACTGTCCCCTTGCTACTAAGAAGATATGAATGCTGATTGGACTAAACTATACGATCACACCTATAACACGCATAGACCTTATGCGTATTCATACGTATATATTGTTAAACTTGATGTGTGTAAGTAAGAAACACTTTCACTTTACTGCTTTATTGAGAACTGTGTATTGTGTTTCTCCACTGCCGTGTATGGAATAAAAGCACAGTTTCCTTTTTATTGATTTGGACTCGCTGTCTTATCAGAAAATGGTCTTGATTTGGAGACTCCCTAACCTTATTTAACACTAGTGCAGACAGTTCAGACGGGAAACACATTAACCTTCCAATTTATCGTTCGTTCGTCAGAAAATTTCCAAACTTGTCCTTCGTTTTTTCTGCTCAAAAACGTCCCAATGATTATCGATTTTGTGCTCATTAACTGGGCGAAAAACGAACGAACTGTCTAAATGACCAAATTTCGAACGATTTTTCGTATAGTGTATGGCCAGCATTAGAAAGTGAAAGTAGACTGCAGAACTTGCACACTACATTTATTGTAATATACTGTAATATATATACTGTAATATACTGTATAAGACAGATATTATTATATCTGTATATTATCACAACTAGTCTGATCTCATTAAGATCAATGTATGATGAGAGATCAGCTTTTTTTTAAATGTGATCACTAGACAGTTGTTACTCTTCTAGCAGACTCAGGTATGGCTTAATTCAGGCCCGTTTCACACTAGTGGACCAATCGTGTCCACCTGTCCGTTTTTTAGGCGGACTGGATCGGACCACCTCAACAAGGCGGCAGATGTCAGCGAACATGTGACTGCTGGCAGCTGATCTAAAAACAGACAGATGAGGATACTTTCGCCATCCATATGACGGATCAGATTGGATGACAATCGAAAGGAAACAGACAGTCCGTTTTCATCCAACCGCCCCATAGAGAACAGTGGGCTGTGTTCGTGTCTGCTCTGCATGGCGAAGCTGATACGGACCTGTCATCCGCCTGCTTAGTGGGGATCACTATCTATGACACTTCACTGATCTCTGCTCCGATCTGCTAAGCAGGCAGTTCCGCTTGGATGGTTTCCGCCCCGTGTGAAAGAGGCCTAATGCACAGTGAAAGGGTCTTGTCTTTTTCTGTAAAGAAGGGGGCAATAATTCTAAACTAATTGCAGTTTTTTTTATAAACATTTAAAGCAGAACTTTACTCTCTCAATCAACATTGACCATTTGTAATTCTTATGCCCTGTACACACGGTCGGATTTTCCGATGGAAAAAGTGAGATCGGATTGTGTTGTTGGAAATTCCGATCGTGTGTGGGCTCCATCTGACTTTTTCCGTCTGAATTACCGACACACAAAGTGTGAGAGCAGGATATAACATTTTCCGACAACAAAAGCCGATCGTTTAAACTCCGATCGTGTGTACACAAATCTGACGCACAAAGTGCCACGCATGCTCAGAATAAATTAAGCGATGAAAGCTATTGGCTACTGCCCCGTTTATAGTCCTGATGTACGTGTTTTACGTCACCGCGTTCAGAACGATCAGATTTTCCAACAACTTTGTGCGACCGTGTGTATGCAAGACAAGTTTGGCCCAAAATCCGTCGGGAAAAAATCTGATGGATTTTGTTGTCGGAATGTCCGATCGTGTGTACAGGGTATTATGCTGCTAGCTGGATAGCAAAGTATATACTTACAAAGTATATATTTACTTGTTTTAAACTTTCTTTTACATTTCTTCAGTTACTTCCTGGTTTCGAGGCCTAGGCAAATGATGTCATATATCCCATGAGTCTTCAGGAGGGGAGGAGGGGTTTTCTTAGTTAAAGTGGAAGTAAACCCATCCATTTACCAGTTTCAAAAAGTTTCATTTTCGGCATGTGCTGGAAATGTAACACTCCCATTGGTTGTGCTCTCAACCAAACTCTCAAACCATCCAATGGCTGGTGTCATAACTGATCACATGTGCAGCATCATGGCAGTTGTAGATTAAACAGAGGCAAAGATGGCAGCTTCCTTGGCTGAAAACGATACCACACCATGGATTCCAGGAGGTAAATGCTACATCAATCATCTTCCCAAACTCAAAATAACTTCAGCCCGAAATGCTGGGGGGGGGTTCAAAGTTGTTTCTCAGCAAAATAAAGCATAGAAACATGGATGGATGGAGTTATTTGAATATTAAAAATGAATTAAAAAGCAATTTTGATTTGTGGTGCTTAAATGCAGATGCCACTTTAAAGAATGGAATATGCAGTTCAGTTTTGGGTACCAGGTTACAAAAAAGATATCGGAGAACTGGAGAAAGTACAGAGAAGGGCAACCAAGCTCAAAAAAGATATGGAAGAGCTCAGGTATAAAGAAAGATTAGCTGAACTGATTTTTTTCTCTCTTGAGAAGAAGAGATTAAGGGGGATATGAACATCATGTACAGTATAAATATCCATATAGTGAACTTGGTGTAGAGGTATTCACTTTCAGGTCATTTAAGGGAACAAGGGGGCACTGTTTACGTCTGGAGGAAAAACTTTTTAACCTTCGCATACGGAAAGGCTTTTTCACAGTAAGAGCTGCGAGAATGTGAAATGGTCCCCCTCAAGAACTAGTTCTGGCTAGCTCACTAGATTGTTTTTTTTTTTTTTGTTTCTGCTAAGCAGAAACAGGGATCTCTGTTGTCCTTTAGTCAAAGCACTTCCCCTTCAGTTAGAAAGCACACATAGGGAACACATTTAACCCTTTGATTGCCCCTGATGTTAACCCCTTCCCTGCCAGTGTCATTTATATAGTGACAGTGCATATTTTTAGCTCTGATCACTGTATTAGTGTCACTGGTCCCCAAAAAGTGTGACTTGGTGTCAGATTTGTTTGCCACAATGCCGCAGTCCCACTAAAAATCGCTGATCACCACCGTTACTAGTAAAAAATATTAAAAAAAATAAAAAGTCCCTAAATCTATCCCATAGTTTGTAGACGCTATAACTTTTGCGCAAACCAATCAATATACGCCTGTTGAGAATTTTATTTACCAAAAATGTGTAGCAGAATACATATTGGCCTAAATTCATGAAGAAATTAGATTTTTTACATTTTTTTTATTGGAAATGTTTTATAGCAGAAAGTAAAAAATATATTTTTTTTTTTTCAAAATTGTTGGTCTTTTTTTGTTTATAGCACAAAAAATAAAAACCGCAGAGGTGATCAAATACCACCAAAAGAAAGCTCTATTTGTGGGAAAAAAAGGACATACATTTTATTTGGGTACAGTGTCGCATGACAGTGTAATTGTCAGTTAAAATAACGCAGTGCTGTATCGCAAAAAATGGCCTGGTCGGGAAGGGGGTAAAACCTTCTAGAGCTGAACTGGATAAACAAGTGGCTGACAGGCAGGGTATTTATGACAGAAAAGAGCCTAATGGTCTCTTCTGCCATAAATGCATCCATCTGCCAGTCAGCTGTCATGTTCATCGAGCCACTCATGCGCAGATCAGCAAACAGTTTCGGCACGATGGGCCCCGATTCGTTTTGCGGTGATGTGACTGGTGTCATCGCGGCCTGGCCTATCAAATGAAGGCAAAGGACCCGGAAGGAAGACCGGGCGAATTAAAGCGAATGGAAGCGATGGGGGGCCCGCCGGATCGGTTCCAGCGCTGCGCTGAAGGACACCATATCGCAGGTAAGTCTGCCATAATGTACTAATATGCTGTGCATTCTAGCACATTATGGCATAACCCACCTGAGGGCCTTAAAAAAATGTTTCATAGCGCACCTTAATTACTCTTTAACATTAATAGGTCATAACACCAGGGAACCAGGGAATATCTGATTGCCACCGGTGGGATCAGGAAGCAAGGGATTATTTTCCCTCACTGGAGCTAATTGGAACATGCTTTATTGGGGTTTTGCCTTTTGGGTATATTATGAGTTTTTTTTGTCAACCTGACTGTAAAAATATGTAACATAGATAAATGGGCATTTTTTATGTTAAAATGTCCCCGTGCCTGAGAAATTTATCTTTTAAACTTGGTGAAGTCATAGGTCTCATTGTGCAACTGCAGCTATGGCTGGGCACTCGAAGGAGGAATCAATCCAGTATCTGTAGGAGGATGTGTTTTATATCTTTGTATCACCTGAGAGTTGTCACTTTGCTGGGTATATGAGCGTTTACAATCACTTTTTTTTTTTTTTTTTTTACGGGAACATTCATAGAAATAAAATGGGTATAAAAGACTGGCTATCTTGATGGTTGTATGTTTCTTGTGTGTATTGTTGCTATGCTCTTTATTGTTGACACAAACGTTTATCTTCCAGCTTAAAGTTTTTTTCCCACGTGCGCAATACCAACGGTTCTTTTTTTAACGGTTGAGAAACATATTAACTTTTCGATCTATAGTCTGTTTGGCAGAAGTTTTCCAGACTTTTTCTTCAATTTTTTTGGATCAAAAACGTCACAACCGATTATTGATTTGTGCCCATTAACTGGACGAAAAACAAACAATCTGTCCGAATGACAGATTTTTGAATGGGCATAAGGAAGTCTTTTTTTATGAGTGATGAGTGCTTCCATCATGCCTGATTTTTTGCTACTGCATACACCAAAAGTGATGCTTATACTACAGTAACCACTTGCAAATATTAGGCCTTGTAAGCACAAACTTAGCAACCATCTGTACACAGCCCATTGGCCAAAATAAATATCCAGTGAAAATGAGTGAACTAGAGGGCTTCAGATCCATACACTTAAAGTGTACCTGCCATGAGACAAATGTCCGTGCCGCCATTTGTTAAGTGTATTGGTGTGTATCCCATTACCCACAGACAACTGCTTCTGGTAAAAATCTACCATTCACAGCTGCTGGATATTGCTCTGACAGGCTGTCTTCCAGAGCTGTGAGAGTTTACTGCAGCTTCTGTGACTGAGAAAAGTTGCACCATTCACCCCTGCTGCTTCTGCCCTCCCTGCAATTCACAGACCCATACTATTATTCTCCTTCAAGGCATCACATTCTGTGAATGGGCGGTGGAGATCCCGTCATTCCACTGATTCTCCTCCATTCACAAAATGGGATGCATTGCAGGAAAATAATAATATGACTTCTGTGAACTTTTCCTAGTAGCAGCAGCTGCTGTTAAAGTGTTTGTAAAGGTTTAGCTTTTTTTCGTTTAAATAACAAATATGTTATACTTACTTACCCTTGCACAGAGCTGCCCTGATCCCCCTCTTCTCAGATCCCCTGCTGGCACTCCTGGCCCCTCCCACCTGCTGAGTGCCCCATAGCAAGCTGCTTGCTATGGGGGCACCCATGTGTGCTCACTCCTGAGCTGCCTCTCTGTTTTTATGTCACTCCTGAGCTGCCTCCTCACTGGCTTGTCTGAGCATTTGACATATTAAAATCACTTCAGTCACCTTCAGTGATATTGACATACACTTGCACTTTTTGTTCAGCGTCATATTCATTGTTTCATTCGGTCACTATAGTTACACACTGTGGCAGCGAGGTTTATTTTCTGATATGTCTTTCACAGTCATCATCATGGAGGCCATTATGTTGGTTTGGGCCTCCCTGTTTGGCCTACCAGGCCTTTTTGGATCATACACCCACAGCTCCTGGGACAGGACTTTCTCAGCGGTAGTCCAGTGAATATGAGCATGTGTATTCCCTCTAACAGTTTTGTAATTTTGGGCACAATATAGCAGTCATTTAACCTTTTGACCCTATACAATTCTTTTACTTTTTCGTATATATTTATACAGTTTTTACCTTCTAGATATAAAGTTTGCATCAACCCCTGAGGAAGTGAACAGGTGTTCACGAAACACATCGGGTAACTAGGATGCATTGCTTGTACTTATTTTGGACCTTTATCATAAAAAATCATATTTTACTGTAATATTATGTGTACAACATTACAAATCTGTTCATATACCTGACATCTGTTTGTGGCTACTGTAGATCTTATGTGAACCAATAAATCTATTGTTTTTTATTTCATCAATACCAGTCACACCTCATTTAAAGTCTCAAGGGCAAAATTTTCGGTATTTGGAGCCAAATGAGATGGCAGAGACCCGGGAATGTTTCTGCTCTCATGCACATTGCAGGATCGGGATTGGGCTCAAGTGAGTATAAGGGGGGGCTGAGAAGGAAGCTGCATACTAAAGGTTTTTTACCTTCATGCATACAATGCATGAAGGTAAAAAACCTCCAGCTTTTAGAACCACTTTATCCTTCGCAAAGCTGGAAGACAGCTGCTCAGTGCTGAATCCGGTGGCTCTAAAGAAGGCACTAAACCATAGATTTTTACCAGAAGCAGCCGCTTCATGTAACATGTAATGGGATAAACACCATTACAAATAAGTAATGTGGTTGGCGCTGTATCCCCAAACCACCCCACCTAAACACCAGCTTTAAAACATTAGTTCACTGACACACGATTTAGCGTTGGCTTCAAGCGATATTAAAACCCAAAATCAAACATTTATTATATTGCAGCTTATCAATTCTTGGATGTGATGGCTGCATTTGTTTTCTTTTTTAGTCTGTTGTTTTTCGAACAAGCTGTCTTGCAGATGTAGCAGGTACAGGAATAAGACAAAACATTTAAGACCGATGAAGATGCCTACAATGATCAGCTTTTATTTATTCATGCAAAATCTTTATCCCATTGTTTTCTGTAACTTCCTATAAAGTGTTAGCTGGAGTTCAGCTTCAATTTGTTAAAGAATTGAAATCTGCTAGTACATCTACCCTCTACAATGCTGCAGTCCAAAGGTGCCCCCTGTTCTCCTTCATCCTCTAATACAGAAGGTGTATTACTGGCCAAATCACCATGTGAAAACCGAGTGAAAAATGCCAAAACAAACAAATAAATGAATGGGGCCACCACATCTAAGTATTGATAGGCTGCAATATATTACATTTTTGGGTTCAATATTACTTTAAGCCTTTTTTGAATCAGTGATTTGGAACACATATAGAAATAATGCATTCTTATTCTAACCTTTACTGGATGTCTACTCATTTAGGATCTTTGACTCAAAAGTAGCGTAGCCAGACATCACAAAGCAACCAGGGTTTTCAGTTGGCCATCAAAGGCAGCTGAAGATTTTTTTGACAGGTGCACTATTAATGACTTTTCGTACAAGTATTTCATGTTTGCAACACAGATGGCTTCTGACCCACAAACTGACATGCTTTACATATATATATTGCCAAAGCACAAATGGTGTTGACAACAACATAACACACTATACAGAAATACATAGTAAAAAATGTCAGTTTGTGTTTACCTTCAACACAGTGGAAGAAGGGCTCTTAAGAGTTGTAGGACACTAACATAGTCACAATGTACCCCGATGGCTACTTTTGTACTTTACTGAGGACTGTTATTCTTTGATGTAATGTTTGCACTATCTTGTACCTTGTTTTTTTACCCCAATAAACAAACTGAACAAGGAGTTGTAGGACACTGTTACATACCTGGAATTCTATTCAGTGTCACCCAGTAGTGTTCGTCGGGGCTGTAAGTGTCCTTAGACCATTTCAGTAGATCTACAGCTCTCTGGTCTTCCAGGATGAACTTAGTAAACTCCCTTGTCAGCGCAACATACGCCGTGCCAAAATAAATGGTCATATTGTGTGGAGGAGGGGGCTTCAAGGTATCAGTCTTTAGTACATAGGAATGTACAATATCCTCACGGTGGACATATTTAGTCCGAGGGATGGCATGACCGGGGGGCAGCACACCAGGCGTGATATTTTTCCCTTTAAATTTTTTTAAATGCTCAATGATCTCCTTATTTGTCTTTAAAGGGAAATCCTGTCCACACGCGTTGATGACATATTTCCATTGGACCTTTGATTTCAGCAGATCTTTCATGCAGTTCAGATCCGCCTGGAGTCTCGATATCCCGGCATACACCACAGGCTCCATTTTCGAGGCGAAAAATGCATTAGGAAAGCAATCCACTAAATCACTTACCGCCTGCAAGTAATCCGCGCTCGCCTTCTCATCCACATGGATGCAGTATATGTTTTGCGGCATATAGATGGCCCTGAACAGTCTCTCAAACGTGTCAAATTCTTTATGGACTGCCATCATATAAGCTAAAGGAAAGGCTGCCTCTTCATCCGAGAGGGGGTCTGTGATGTAATGATTTTGTCTTTTATATTCTTGACAGTTAGAGCTGTGATACAAGCTTGTCACTGTAGGTTCAAAGGAAGATTTCCTCCCATTAAAAAAGGAATCACAAGCTTCCAGCAGTAGGATTCTTTCTTCGGTGGCGTTATACCAGTGAAAAGCTCTCCACGTTAACAGCTTACTGTTATAGTATAACAACAGGAGCGTCACGCTTAGCACTGGGATTGGGAACATGTAGCGCACCCAAGAAGTCATTATTAAATAAATATATCGGTAAAAAAAAATGAAAAATTAAACTATACCTCCACCCAAAGGTTTTTTCTCAGCTGCTGTCAGCTCCCAGATTTCTGAGCAGGTCATTGTGACTTTGGGAAGACAGCGAAAAGCGTTTGTCGTCCGCCTGACAATGTGTTTGTGTCATCTCAGTGTTGTTCAGCAGCACCAGCCCTCGTTGTCTCCCTTTCTTCATATGAATTTCTGCAAGCTGCATGAGGCACTGATGACCTTCTGTTCACTTGAGTATTTGCATATGAAACATTCACAGCACTGATTGGTTAAGGCTCTGGCAACCAGCTGCATGTCACTGACTGCGATAATCTGTCCTTTCCTATTCTCCTTGCTTAGATTTCAACATGCAGGCTCTCTCCCTCTTCGCTGGGAGCAGATTAACAGAAAACAAACTACTGTGGGTGTAATAAGCGGGGCTTGGTTCCCTTCTTTACAGGAAAAAAGTTTCATGTGTATTTCCACTTTTGTGGTCCAATTTGAAAAATACCCAGGCTACTGGATTGTTATGTGTTCCCATTCACATAGCATGCCTAACAATATTAAAAAAAAAGAAAATATTTATCTTTTATGCCTGGTCCACACGATGAGATTATCGGAAGAAGGATCACCCGTTTCTTTTTGCATGCATGCTAGTCTCATATGGAAAATAGAAAAACAAAAATTCTCCTACAACAGAATAAAAATATGGAAGTGATGTAATGCGTTGTAGTGTATTTGTATTGTATTTTTGGATGACGACTGTACTGATTACTATCTACACCTGTATATTTATTAGGTTTACATATATATTTTTATATTAATTTAACAGGTGTTTTTTGTTGTGCATTTACACGTGGTTTTTGGGTAATAAGAGGCCAGACAGCAATGCACTGGCTATTTTTCTCTGTTTTTTGTGTTTTGTTTTTTTGTCCTGTTCAAGGTCAAAATGATGAATTATATACATTTTGGTTTTATTTTTTTATTATTTTTGAGGTCTGTCGTTGTTTGATTATATATATATATATATATATATATATATATATATATATATATATATATATATATATACAGGCATACCCCACTTTTAAGTACACAATGGGGTTTATTTACTAAAGCTGGAAAGTGCAAAATCAGGCTCACTTCTGCATAGAAACCAATCAGCTTCCAGGTTTTATTACCAAAGCTTAATTGAACAAGCTGGGGTTAGAAGCTCATTGGTTTCTATGCAGAAGTGAGCCTGATTTTGCACTTTCCAGCTTTAGTAAATAAACCCCATTGCGTACTTAAAAGTGGAGTATGCCTGTATATATATATATATATATACATTTTTAACCACTTGCTTACTGGGCACTTAAACCCCCATCCTATCCAGACCAATTTTCAGCTTTCAGCGCTGACGCACTTTGAATGACAATTGCGCGGTCATACAACACTGTACCCATATGAAATTTTTATCATTTATTCACCACAAATAGAGCTTTCTTTTGGTGGTAATTTTTTTTATATTTTGTTATAAAAAATTTAAAACAGGTAATTTTTCTCCTTCATTGATGTACGTTGATGAGGCGGCAGTGATGGGCACTGATAGGTGGCAGTGATGGGCACTGATCAGTTTCACTGATAGGCAGCACTGCTAGGTGGCACTGATTGGCACTACTGGTGGGCATTGATAGCTGGCACTTGAGGGCATTGATAGGTGGCACTTGTGGGCACTGATAGGTGGCACTGTGGGCACTGTTAGGTGGCACTGTGGGCACTGTTAGGTGGCACTATTAGATGGCACTGATGAGGCAGATGTGCCTCTTCCACTTCGGGACCAATGTCCCTCACATCTGAGCCGGCGATCGGCTTTTTTTTCTACTCGCGCTGTCAGCATGAGTAGAAAAAAAAAACGATCACCGATCTTTTGTTTACATCATGTGATCAGCTGTCATTGGCTGACAGCTGATCACATGATAAGGGGCCGGGACCGGCCCCATCCTTATGCTGGCCATACACTATACGAAAAATCGGCCGAAAAATCGTTCGTATGGACACTTCGTTCGTTTTTCGGCAAGTTAGTGGGTACAAATCGATAATCGTTTATGACGTTTTTGTGGAAAAAAAACGAACGGCATGTTTGGAAAATTTCTGCCGAACGTACGATAAATTGCAAGGTTAATGTGTTTCCCGTCCGAACTGCCTGCACTAGGTATATGTAAAAAAACGAACAAAAGATTATTTATTCATGTCCACTGAACAGATTATCGGACATTATATGATGGCACGATCGTTTGCGGTAACGGTCGAACGTTCGTTTTTCGAAAATGGGTTCGGCCGATTTTCTGTATAGTGTATGGCCAGCATTAGATCGGTGATCACCCGAGTCTCAGTGTGCACAGGGGAGCTCGTCATATGACGGCCTCCCGGGAATTCAGGTCCGCGCTGTGGCCGTCATTCGGCCATAGCGCAGATGTCAAGTGGTTAAACATTGCAATGTTTCTAAGCATCTCAGTTGAAATGTTTTTTTTTGCAGGTAGCATCACCTGAGGTGCTTTTGGGTGTAGCTTGATTGGGGCGAATTCCTTAAATAGCCTGCCTGGTGAGTGCTATTTTTGTTGTGAACAAGGAAGCTATCGCTTGTGAAACACATCAACTGCTTTCCCTGTGTTTGTCTGACAAATTCGTGACAAAGGTAACATTAAGCATATTTTGGAGTCTCAGAGTGCGACCATTTTTAAAAAATCTTATTTGTACTGATTAAGGGCCAGTTCACACCATAGAAACGCAGTCTGGATGCGTTCCAGATGCTTTTCTGCGTGCGTGTTTTTGACACGTTTTTAAAGCGTTCCAGTGCGTTTTTGGTGTGTTTTTGATGCAGTCCAAAGTGCATTCCCCCCCCCCCCCTCTTTTTTTCCTTAACCTGTAGGGCCAATTCACACCATGTGCAGTCCAGTGCGTTTTTTTTTCTGCATCAAAAACGCATTGAAATTAGGTTATATGATTTCCAATGGCTTAGTTCACACCAGTGCTTGCAGTTCCAGAAAAAAAGTAGAACATGCTGCATTTTTGTTGCACTGGATTGTACTGGAACGCTGTAAAAAGCACCAAAAATGCACTGGAACACACATGTCCTTTTTTAAGGTTAAGAAAAAGGATGGGGAAAAAATGCACTGGACTGTATCAATAATGCACTGGAACGCATCAAAAACGTTTCAATAACATGCATGCAGAAAAGCATCTGGAACGCATCTGGACTGCTTTTCTATGGTGTGAACTGGCCCTAAATAAGGACGTGTCTGTTTCAGTGCGTTTTTGATGCGTTTTACAGCGTTCCAGTGCAGGAAAAATGCAGCATGCTCTACTTTTTTTCTGGAACTGGAACGCACTGGAACTGCAAGCACTGGTGTGAACTATGCCATTGGAAATCATATAACCTACTTTCCAAGCGTTTTTTGATGCATAAAAAAACCCACACTGCACTGCATGTGGTGTGAACTGGCCCTGAATGATAGTCATATGATCTTGTATCGTATAAGAAAAATATTCGTGCTTGTCCCATAATAATAATAATAATAATTTATTATTATTAATTTTGCATGAACTGTCGTGTTCGGCTCTCGAAAGCTGTGTACTAAGGATCAGATTATCATAGGATCGCTTTGAAAGTAGTATTTTTTTGTACAATTTTCTCATTGAGTGGAATAAAAAAAAAGCATTTGTTCAGCGGTCCAGGTGTGTTTTTTCGATGCGGTTCTGATCCGAATTTGCAAGGCTCAGTGCCGGATTTTTGTCACAGCTGCGATTTCAATTCTGGCCAATACATAGCAGATAAAGTGTGTCAACTCCTGTAGTAGGAGAGCAATCCATGCTGAAATACTGAACGGAATTCTGAACACAACTGAACACGTGCAATTCATATGCATTCCCATAGAACTCAATGAGCCTGGAATTCGCACCTGAACCGCACCGCAGTGATCAGAAAACACACTACTTTAAAAGTCGCACTGCAGATGCACCGCATATATGTGAACAGCTTCAATGGAAATCAATGTTATTTCACATATCATGTGAACCTGATGCGGTTCAAAACGCATCCAATGTGCACATATGTGAACCGAGTCTTATAGTCCGTACACATGTTCCGAAAATCGGATGAAAAATTCCGCATCTTTCGAGAGTCGATCACGACAATTCACGCAAAATTATCCGATCGGACAAGCATGAAAAATTTTGTTGTACGATACCAGAACAAATGATTTTTGTTTATTTAGTAAAGTTGTTGTTCAAAAATACAATACTAATAGACTACAACACATTGCTTACAAATTTTTATTCTGTCCTACGAGAATTTACGTAACTTTAGTAAACTCTTGATCTTCGAAATGAGACTAGCATGCAAAAAAAACAAAAACAAAACAGTGATCCTTCGTCCGATCTTCTCATTCGTGTGTTCCAGGCAATAGACTAGGTTCACACTTCTGTGTGTCGCTGCTCAGTGAAATCGCACTGCTCTGCGAAAATGCGCAGGGGTGCCAGCATGTAAAATCACAGTGCGGGTGTGGGAACTGCAGGGAAAATGCATGGCCAAAAAGACCATGCGATTTTCATGCTACCGCATTTTTGAAAAGGATCATGCATCTATATTTTGCAGAAATGCAGGCACGGCAGCCCATTAATTTGAATGGGCTACCCTGCCTGTGCAAACGCGGCCTGTAAAAACGCATAGGTGTGAACCTAGTGTTATTTTTTTTTTTTTTTTGAGCTGTTTATACCTATGTTCTCTGTCCTCTGCTGGTTCACAGGGATCTAGGCCCCGTTCACACTGGTGCACTTTTGCCGCTCTAAAACGCACTTTCCCAGCACAGCAAAAGTGCATTAATCCTTTCATGCCTATTACTGACATTTGTTGCTTACAAGATAAAATCTGTATTTTTTGATAGAAAATTACTTAGAACCCCCAAACATTATATATAATCTTTCTCTTTTATGTCATATGGTATTTGCGCAGCGGTCTTTCAAACACAATTTTTTGGGGAAAAAAGAAAAGACTTTCATCAATAAAAAAAAAAACACTAAAGTTAGCCCAATTTTTATGTATAATGTAAAAGATGATGTTACGCTGAGTAAATAGATACCTAACATGTCATGCTTTCAAATTGCGCACACTCGTGGAATGGCGACAAACAATGGTACTTAAAAATCTCAATAGGAGACGCTTTAAAAATTTCTACTGGTTACAGTTTTGGAGTTACATAGGAGGTCTAGTTCTAGAATTATTGTTCTCGCTCTATTGATCGCATCAATACCTCACATGTGTGGTTTGAACGTTTACATTTGTGGGCGCGACTTACGTATGTGTTCGCTTCTGCATGCGAGCACGGAGGGACGGGCGCTTTCAATTTTTTTAATTATTATTTATTTTATTTAAATTTTTTAATTTTTACACTGTTCTTATCATTTTTATTGCTGTCACAAGGAATGTAAACATCCTTAGTGACAGTAATAGTCAGTGAGAGGTACTCTTTATGGAGGAATCTGGGGTCTATAAGGCCCCTTATCCCTCCTTTGCACTTTAAAGTATTCAAAATGCCAAAATCTGGGTTTTGGAATACTAGGGATTTTTAAAACTCGGCGCCATTGGCAGCCGAGTAAAGCGGAAGGGAAATGACATTGTTTCCAGGTTACTAGATAGGAGACCCAATTGGAGCCGATTCCAGCTTCATTCGGTCTTCGGCCAGCTGGTAAAACGTGTCGGCTGGCTGCATCCCCTCCCGCTCCTTAGGATAACAGCCGAGCGGCTTTTTAGCAACATCGGTTGTTACTGTCAGTTGTCACTAAAAAGCCAACCGCTGGCTCTAAAAAACGGTATGGGGGGTGGGGGTGGTGATGCCTGCAGTATAACCCCTTCAGGTCGTACCTGTTAATCTGAAATCTTCTCTTCTTTACATACATTCAAAGCGCAGAATTTATAAAGCTTGATTGGACTGTCAAAAAAAAAGAGAAGGGGGCAGAGAACTGCAATTACACTCGGCAAAGCTCAATGAGAATCACGTCAACTTTTTCCCAGCTGGTCAGGGATGAAAATGCATGCGTTGAATAGAAGTCGCACTGCAAGTCGGATCATCATGATCCGACTTGCGGTGCGACTTGTGTTCTGAGGATGAAGAGGAGCCCTCACCAAAATGAAAAAAAAAATTGGCGTTATACCAGGCCCTTCGGTAAAAAAACTACGTGCCCCCCCCCCCCCCCAAATCCATACCAAACCCTTATCCAAGCACGCAGCCAGGCCGGTCAGGAAAGGGGGTGGGGATGAGCAAGCCCCCCCTCCTCCTGAACTGTACCAGGCCGCATGCCCTCTAAATGGGGGGAGGTGCTTGGGGGTGGGGCAATTCTCCCCCACTCTGAAGCACCTTGTCCCCATGTTGATGAGGACAAGAGCCTCTTCCCGACAACCCTGGCCGTTGGTTGTTGGGGTCTGCGGGCGGGAGGCTTATCGGAATCTGGGAGCCCCCTTTAATAAGGGGGCCCCCATATCCCGGCCCCCCACCCTATGTGAATGAGTATGGGGTACATCGTACCCCTACCCATTAACCTGGGGAAAAAAGTGTCAAAAATAAAACACTATCCAGGGTTTTAAAGTAGTTTATTAGTCAGCTCCGGGGGTCTCTTCCGACTTCTGGGGGTCTCTTCTTTCTTCTCCGCGCTCTCCGGCCTCTTCTTCAGGTCTCCAGTTCTTCTGCCGCTCTCCGGTTCTTCTGCCGGGCTCCTCCACTACAGTACTTGCCACTGGAGTCCTCTTCCACTCCTCCATGACGACATCACAGAGCTGGTGGATGTTAGAGAACATCGGCTTCTTTAGCAAGGCAGTGGTCGTCTTGGAGGTGTGTTTGGGGTCGTTATCATGTTGTAATACTCCCCTGCGGCCCAGTCTCTGAAGGGAGGGGATCATGCTCTGCTTCAGTATGTCACAGTACATGTTGGCATTCATGGTTCCCTCAATGAACTGTAGCTCCCCAGTGTTGGCAGCACTCATGCAGCCCCAGACCATGACACTCCCACTACCATGCTTGACTGTAGGCAAGACACACTTTTTTTTGTACTCCTCACCTGGTTGACCCCACACGCTTGACACCATATGAACCAAATAAGTTTATTGTGATCTCATCAGACCACAGGACATGGTTCCAGTAATCCATGTACTTAGCCTGCTTGTCTTCAGCAAACTGTTTGTGGGCTTTCTTGTGCATCATCTTTAGAAGAGGCTTCCTTCTGGGACGACAGTCATGCAGACCAATTTGATGCAGTGTGCGGCGTATGTTCTGAGCACTGACAGGCTGACCTCCCACCCCTTCAACCTCTTCAGCAATGCTGACAGTACTCATACATCTATTTCCCAAAGACAACCTCTGGATATGACGCTGAGCATGTGCACTCAACTTCTTTGGTCGACCATGATGAGGCCTGTTCTGAGTGGAACCTGTCCTCTTAAACCTCTGTATGGTCTTGGCCACCGTGCTGCAGCTCAGTTTCAGGGTCTTGGCAATCTTCTTATAGCCTCTTTATGTAGAGCAACAATTCTTTTTTTCAGATCCTCAGAGAGTTCTTTGCCAATAGGTGCCATGTTGAACTTCAAATGACCAGTTTGAGAGAGTGAGAGCGATAACACCAAATTTAACACACCTGCTCCCCATTCACACCTGAAACCTTGTAACACTAACGAGTCACACGACACTGGGGAGGGAAAATGGCTAATTGGGCCCAGTCTGGACATTTTCACTTAGGGGTGTACTCACTTTTGTTGCCAGCTGTTTAGACATTAATGGCTGTGTGTTGAGTTATTCTGAGGGGACAGCACATTTACACTGTTATACAAGCTGTACTCTCATTACTTTACATTGTAGTAAAGTGTCATTTCTTCAGTGTTGTCACATGAAAAGATATAATAAAATATTTACAAAAATGTGAGGGGTGTACTCACTTTTGTGAGATACTGTACATAATTTAGAACAAGTTGCAAAAATGAAGAATTTTATGCCACGGGCGTAAAAAAATGCATTTCAAAGTATTTTTTTTGTTTACTGATCTGACTGCAGGTTTATTATTTTCAATAGGGACCAAAAAAAAAATTTGAGGAATAATTATATAATGTTTGTTTTATTACAAAGCAGTTTTTTTCATTGCTGAACAAACCCCTTCCTAAAATGTCTTTGTAAAAACGCAGCCTTTTCTCTTGGAGTATGAAATAAAATCCTGTAAAGCAAGAAATATTACATATAGTATTTCTTCTATTACAAAGCATATTATTTCATTCCTACACTATTTTTAACAGAAACCTGTCCAAGAAAGTCTAATGCCCCGTACACACAAAAGGATTTTACGATGGAAAATGTGTGATAGGACCTTGTTGTCAGAAATTCCGACCATGTGTAGGCTCCATCACACATTTTCCATAGGAATTTCCGTCACACAAAATTTGAGATCTGGTTCTCGAATTTTCCGACAACAAAATCTGTTGTCGGAAATTCCGATCGTGTGTACACAATTCCGACGCACAAAGTGCCACGCATGCTCGGAATCAAGCAGAAGAGCAGCACTGGCTATTGAACTTCATTTTTCTCGGCTCTTCGTACGTGTTGTACGTCACCGCGCTCTTGACGTTCGGAATTTCTGACCAACTTTGTGTGACTGTGTGTATGCAAGACAAGTTTGAGCCAACATCCGTCGGAAAAAATCCCATGGATTTTGTTGTCGGAAAATCCTATCGTGTGAACAGGGCATGACTGTGCATGAATACATAAGTATATGAAGAATGTCTTTCTATTAAAAAATTGCATAGCACCTGTATTAGGTAGGAGGAGGAATAGTGCCCCATCACATGTATTAGTTGGAGAAAAAGTGCCCCATTGTTGGTGTCAGTGGGAGGCATAAGTGGCCCATCATTTGTTTCAGTGTAAGGAATAGTCCCCCATCATTGAGTGTCAATAGGAGGAATAATGCCCCACTGTTGGGGTAATTGGGAGTAATAGTGGCCCATTATTGGTGTCATGGGGGGCGTTTTAATTCCCCATTGTTAGGGTAAGTGGGAGGAATAGTGCCCCATTGTTGATGTCAGTCGGAGAAATAGGACCCCAATCAATGGTGTCAATGGATGAAATAGTACCGCATCATTGGTGTTAGTGGAAGGAATAGTGACCCATCATTGGTGTCAATGGGTGGAATAGTGCAGCATCATTGGTGTCAGTGGGTGGAATAATACCCCATAGCTGGTGTCAGTAGGTGGAATAGTTCCCAATAGTTAGTGTCAGTGGGAGGAATAGTGCCCCATTGTTGTTGTCCTTGGGAACAATAGTGCCCCATCAACGGTGTCAATAGGTGAAATAGTGCCGCATCCTTGCTGTCAGTGGGAGGAATAGTGCTCCATTGTTGGTGTTGTTGGGGAGAATAATGCCCCACCGTTGGTGTCAGTGGGAGGAATAATGACCCAGCACTGGTGTCAATGGGTGGAATAATGCCGTATCAACGGGTTGAATAGTGCCCCCATAGTTGGTGTCAGTGGGAGGAATAGTGCCCCATTGTTGGTGGAATAGTGCCACATCGTTGATGTCAGTGGGAGGAATAGTGCTTCATAGTTGGTGTCAGTGGGAGGAATGGTACCCCATTGTTGGTGTTGATGGGAAGAATAGTGACCCACTAGTGTCAATGGGTGGAATAGTGCCACATCATTGGTGTCGGTGGGAGGAATAATGACCCTTTACTGGTGTCAATGGGTGGAATAATGCCTCATCATTGGTGTCAATGGGTGGAATAATGCCTCATCATTGGTGTCAATGGGTGGAATAGTGCCCCCATAGTTGGCGTCAGTGGGAGGAATGCCCCATTGTTGGTGTTGATGGGAAGAATAGTGACCCATCACTAGTGTCAATGGGTGGAATAGTGCCACATCATTGGTGTCGGTGGGAGGAATAATGCCTCATCATTGGTGTCAATGGGTGGAATAATGCCTCATCATTGGTGTCAATGGGTGGAATAGTGCCCCCATAGTTGGCGTCAGTGGGAGGAATGCCCCATTGTTGGTGTTGATGGGAAGAATAGTGACCCATCACTGGTGTCAATGGTGGAATAATGCTGCATCGTTGGTGTCAATGGGTGGAATAGTGCCCCATTGTTGGTGCTGGTAGGAAGAATAGTGACCCATCACTGGTGTCAATGAGTGGAATAGTAACCCAGCATTGGTGTCAATTGGTGGAATAATGCTGCATCATTGGTGTTGGTGGGAGGAATAGTGCCCCATCGTTGGATTCAGTGGGGCGAATAGCGCCCCATCGTTGGTGTCAGTGGGGTGAATAGTGCCCCATCGGTGTCAGTGGAAGATTTTATCATTCCACACTTTTGGTGTCAGTGGAAGGAATGGTGCCTCATCAGTGGTGTCAGTATAAGCAATAGTGCCTCGTACCAGTGGGAAGAATGGTTCCCCAAGGGCCAGATAAGGCAGTTTGAAGACCACTGATCTAAGTCTATGCAGAATTAATGCAAGGACACATAACAAATGTGTCGTGTTCATACTATACTGCTACATTGAGGTGGGTTGCGATGTGCTGTGTAAAAATGCAGACGTGCTGTAATATTATGCACTGTACTTCACTTCACCATAAAATGTTGCCGTGCATAGAGCTGAAGTGTCATTTCGTGACACTTCAATAAAGTTGAAAAACAGAAAAAAAAAGTGTACAGTGTGATGCGTTGTTACAATGCATCTCACTGTCTCCAACACAACGCACACCAGTACGCACACGCTTTAGTGAGTGGCCTGGTATAGACAAGCCCTTAATCTCTTACAAGGAAGTGTATTTCATTGCTGTATTTTTTATAACCCATAGCCACCCACAGAACACATACTGTATATTCCCCCTAGCCGTCCATGAAACGCCCACATAATACCTTTTAATGTCTATATGTGCATATATATCCATGGATGGACAAGGTTTCTGTTTCTGTGCTCACACACTGCGCAAACTGTTCCTGATCTTGTGACTATTGTGACAGCCAATTACAGTGGCCATGTAATAGGGCAGTCCTTCACACTCCTCCAGGCGCATAGACCCTGTTCAATGGATGCCTGGGCTGGGTGAGAAAAGAAAAGTGTAGAGAAAAAGCTCCATACGGTATTGCCTCCACTAACTCTTTTACACTTGCAATGTCCCCTGAAGAGCGATCCATGTCTGGATCACTTTTCAGAGGGCATTTGACAGGTGGTAAGAAGGTGTTATAATGCCTCCTCACCGCCGGATTTAAAGCGGAACTTCAGTCTTTTTTTTATCTTTCCATCTATTAAATATTCCGACCTTGTTGTTTTAACTTTGGATAGTAAAACATTTTTTTTCTGCCAGTAAATACCTTATACAGCCCACTTCCTGTTTCTTGTCTGGAAAAATGCCTAGGCTTAAGACATCATGCACAACTCTCCCTCTCACTCTCATGAGTTTGCCAGGAAGGGAGGGGGATGAGTCATTAGAGGACCAATGAGAACTGCAGAGCTGGAGGTGTGCCTCTGTCTGTCTGTGTAAATCCAAGAAGTGAACAGTTAAAATGTCTGCAGCCAGACTCAGTGGAGGGAGATTTTTGCAGCATATTTGGCAAGTACAGAATCACAGTACATAGCTCCCAACAGTCCCTGATTTTGAGGGACTGTCCCTGATTTGGAACAAAGTCCCTCTGTCCCTCTCTCCTTCTCACTTGTCCCTTATGTTGGTCTGATCTATATAGTTGTGTAAAAAATGCACTTTTTATCTTTCAAAAAGTGTTTCCCAGTGTTAAACCTTTCATCTGATTTCTAAATTGCTGCATTTGTACATTTCAAAAGCCAATATCAAGGATTTATAGTTTTAAAAAAAAGCACTTGTGGGTAACTGATCATTATTTTTTTTGTATAATTCTCCTTTAAGGAGGTGTGGCAGGGGGTGTGTCCAATGCCTATATACTTTTGCCAATAGGTGTCCCTCGTTCCCATCTCAAAAAATTGGGAGGCATGACAGTATATATAAAATAATATGCAAAGTGATTGGAGGGAAGCTTCAGAATGGCAAAGATGTTTTTATTACAAATTATGTGAGCAGACTGCAGTTCCTCTTTAACCCTCTAATGCCATACTATCATGCCGCAATCGCCTGCATCAGGCTGATCCTAGGGTCACAGACGCCTGGGTGCAGAAATATTTCTGGCGCCCCCACATGGGTGTGGTCATCTTACTAACTCCTCCCCTTTACAAATGTTTCTATGGCAACAACTCAAACACAGAGATGCTCTCCAAGAAGTCTTTGTTACCCTGGGATCCTCCCATGGTTTTTAACAATAAAGAAAATACAAGAAGAGAGTACACTAATGGGACCTGGATGGAGGTCTATCTGATGCACACAGAGAGGGCTTCTGTTAGAGAGTCTGTTAGAGACTGCAGACATAGTACAGGGGATGGTCAGAGACTGCAGACATGATACAAGACATGGTCAGAGACTACAGACATGATACAAGACATGGTCAGAGACTGCAGACATAGTACAAGAGATGGTCAGAGACTACAGACATGATACAAGAGATGGTCAGAGAATGCAGACATGATACAAGAGATGGTCAGAGACGGCAGACATGATACAAGAGATGGTCAGAGACGGCAGACATGATACAAGAGATGGTCAGAGACTGCAGACATGATACAAGAGATGGTCAGAGACGGCAGACATGATACAAGAGATGGTCAGAGACGGCAGACATGATACAAGAGATGGTCAGAGACGGCAGACATGATACAAGAGATAGTCAGATACTGCAGCTGAGATACAGCAGATAGTCAGAGACTGCAGACATAGTACAAGAGATAGTCAGAGACTGCAGACATGACATGATACAAGAGATTGTCATAGACTGCAGACATACTACAGGAGATGGGTAAGGGTAAGTCATATCGTGAAGCTCATCCACGGTTGACATTCATACTGTACCTTTTCACTTTATAATTAGTGTTCACTGTTTGTGTCAGTTGGGCGGTCAGGGTTTCTCAGCATGTTAGGTGTTTTGTTTGTTCAGATGGAATCCCCTTTCCATTTGAAGCCTTCACTATACACTGGGGTCACATCACTATTTTTGCACCTTCACTCATTAATTTACCTGTTAATGTCTAGATAGCATTTCTATGCCAATTCATTTTATATATTGAGGGCTAATTTTAGCCACACTCGTCTGCTATCACTGGCACATATATACATATATATTTGACCACGCTTTGCACTTTTATGAATTAACTGGTATGTTAGATTAATGGAATACTACTACCACAAATATAAATATGTACAACTTTCAGCAACTGTGGGCCGGGTATGTGTTTAATAGGTATTAGTGTTTGCTACACTTAACATGCCCTATTACTACTATCCTATACACGCCTTATTGGTTACCTCCTTACTATCCCCATCATTGTTGTGTTTAATTCATCACATATTGGGATTTTAATATCTTTATTGGTGACACACACACACAGTTTTTATCACTTAAAACGGAGTTCCACACAAAAATGGAACTTCCGCTTTTCGGAACCCTCCCCCCCTCCGGTGTCACATTTGGCACCTTTCAGGGGGGAGGGGGGTGCAGATACCTGTCTAAGACAGGTATTTCCACCCACTTCCGGCATAGACTCCCACGGCATAGACTCCCACGGGTGGACTCCCTCTTTAACTGACTTTTCCTCCTTGTCATTAGCGCATTTTTTACTCATATATTAAACAACACCATTATGTTTTCAGGTGTGTGGCGTTTTTTCTTTCCTTTGGTTGCATTTACATCGACCACAAGGATGTCAGATCTGTGAACACACCACGTTGTTACCATCTCCCCGCCCCTTCACAGCTCCCATGGGGAAAAGGAGTTGACCTCTGGACACGCCCGGGGGAGACCCTCTGTATGTTACTATATATATTGCTACACATAAGCATGCCTTCTGTATCCAACCAGATTACCTTTCCGGCGAGAGTTGACCAGCATTTGGCACTACCTATAAGTTACAGATATTGAGATATACGCATACATACATGGCTCTCCTCCTGCCCTTTCCCCCTACTACCCCTTCCTCCCTTTTTAATTTTAATTTTTTTTGTTTATTATTATTATTATTCATTGATTCATTTTTTATCTCCAGATACCTACCTGTGCCTCTCCTGAGGAAGCGAGAATTACCTTGCGAAACGCGTAGAGATCATTCGTGCAGCAGCTCTAGATCAATTGGGGTATCTGTATGGTGCTTTCAGGTCCCGCATGTCTATTTTTTCATATGAACTCTATGCAGCACCATTCATGTTTATCATTTATGTCTTCTTTATCAATGTGGTACATACTGTATATACTCGAGTATAAGCCGACCCGAATATAAGCTGAGGCACCTAATTTTACCACAAAAAACTGGGAAAACGTATTGACTCGAGTATAAGCCTAGGGTGGGAAATGCAGCAGCTACTGGCAAACAATGCCCATCTGCAGCCTCACTGTGCCCATCTGCAGCCTCACTGTGCCCATCTGCAGCCTGTATCATCAGTGCCCATCTGCAGCCTCACTGTGCCCACCTGTACCTTTGATTACAAACAGCGGGTGGATCCTGCTGTGTCATGCAACTGCAGTCTTAACTGTTTGGCGACCGTCCACTGTCACAAAGCCTCGCCTCCTCCTCGTCCGTGATAGACGGAACACTGATTCAGTTTCCCAGCATTGTATCAGTGTTCAGTTTTCCATCTATCATGGACGAGGAGGAGGCGGGGCTTTGTTACAGTGGACGGCTGCCAAACAGTTAAGACTGCATGACACAGCGGGAAACCATCACTCGAGTATAAGCCGAGGGGGGCTTTTTCAGCGTAAAAAAATGTGCTGCAAAAGTTGGCTTATACTCGAGTATATATGGTATGTTTTTCAATGTCTGAGGTGTGACTCTTTAAAAGCCCTGTGCGCAAAACGTTTTTTTCTGTGTTGTACATACTACAAGAGATGGTCAGAGACTGATGACATGATACAAGGAATGGTCAGAGACTGTGGAAATGATACAAGAGATCAATGCATCAAATGCAGCCTAAGAGTGCCCATCAAATGCATCCTCATCAGTTCCCACCAATTGCATCCTCATCAGTTCCCACCAATTGCATCCTCATCAGTTCCCACCAATTGCATCCTCATCAGTTCCCACCAATTGCAGCCTTATCAGTGCCCACCAAAGGCAGCCTTATCAGTGCCAACCAAATGCAGCTTATTTAGTGCCCATCAATTGCAGCCTGCCAGTGTCCACCAAATCCAGCTTATCAGTGCCCATGAATTGCAGCCTGCCAGTGTCCACCAAATCCAGCTTATCAGTGCCCATGAATTGCAGCCTGCCAGTGCCCATAAATTGCAGCCTGCCAGTGCCCATGAATTGCAGCCTGCCAGTCCCCATGAATTGCAGCCTGCCAGTGCCCATCAATTGCAGCCTGCCAGTGCTCACCAATTGCAGCCTACCAGTGCCCACCAAATGCAACTTATCAGTGCCCATCAAATGCAGCTCATCAGTGCCCACCAAAAGCAGCCTGCCAGTGCCCACCAAAAGCAGCCTGCCAGTGCCCACCAATTGCAGCCTGCCAGTGCCCACCAATTGCAGCTTACCAGTGCCCCTGGATGAAATAGAGCGGCGACGATCTCCTGCTGTCATGGAGCTTGGATTTGAATCTCCCAAGCCGGCCACTGTAACAAAGTCCTGCCTCCTAGACCAGCTCGCGGCTCCTATGATACACGTCACACTGATTCAATTCCACTGCATTGGATCAGTGTGTTCTCACAGAAGCCTGTCTAGGAAGTGAGACTGTGCTACAGCGCAGTCGGGCATTTCAGACAAAAGCTCACATGGTGTGTGTGCAGTAGCAACTCTAGGAACAATATATAGGGGGGGCACAAAAGATACCACAGTCCAAACTGGGGGGGGGGGCACTAATAATTTTCGCACTGGTCTCAGAGGAGGAACTAATAACCCTCAGCACTAATGTCAGCGGACGCACTATTAACCCCCATCACTGGTGTCAGTGGACGCACTATTAACCCCCATCACTGGTGTCAGTGGACGCATTATTAACCCCCAGCACTGGTGTCAGCAGACGCACTATTAACCGCCTCACTGGTCTCAGCGGATGCACTATTAACCCCCAACACTGGTCTCAGCGGATGCACTATTAACCCCCAACACTGGTCTCAGCGGATACACTATTAACCCCCAGCACTGATCTCAGACACACTATTAACCCCCAACACTGGTCTCAGCGGACGCACTATTAACTCCCAACACTGGGCAACACTGGTCTCAGCGGATGCACTATTAACCCCCAAAACTGGTCTCAGCGGACGCACTATTAACCCCGATCAATGGTCTCAGTGGACGCACTATTAACCCCCATCACTGGTCTCAGCAGACGCACTATTAACCCCCAAAACTGGTCTCAGAGGATGCACTATTAACCCCCAACACGGGTCTCAGTGGACTCACTATTAACCCCCATCACTGGTCTCAGTGGACGCACTATTAACCCCCATCACTGGTCTCAGCAGACGCACTATTAACCCCCAAAACTGGTCTCAGAGGATGCACTATTAACCCCCAACACGGGTTTCAGTGGACGCACTATTAACCCCCATCACTGGTCTCAGCAGACGCACTATTAACCCCCAAAACTGGTCTCAGAGGATGCACTATTAACCCCCAACACGGGTCTCAGCGGACGCACTATTAACCCCCATCACTGGTCTCAGCGGACGCACTAATAACCCCCAACACTGGTCTCATTCAGACGCACTAATAACCCCCAACACTGGTCTCAGCAGACGCACTATTAAGGCAAAAGATAAAAAAATCAATGAATCCACCAGCCTGGGTAGTTTTACCAAATTAAACACCAGCTGTTTCGTCCTTAGGATGGGAAACCTGCCTTATTAAAGCAAGGCACTATATGTGAAAATAAAACTGAATGGGACAAAAAATTGTCTCAGGAACGCCAGATAAGGAAAGGGTCAACCACAGCTTTAGGATGAAATTAAATAGACTTGATTGATGAAACAGATGCACACCCAATGGTAGGGAAATATAAAAGGCAACACTATGTTCTGTATAGAACTGCACCTCTCACTATACCCAGTCAAAGCAATAAAAACATTCTGCAGTTAGCAATAACGTTATTGTAAAAAACAGACACAGAGCACTGTAAATACCACCACCCCAAACCATCAGTCTCCCTTCTCCAGAAGAAAGTAGCGCATGTAACTCCCGACAGAGATGTCAGCAGCTTCTTTTGGAGCAGTGAAGGAGCGGTGTGTTTACCGCTCCTCCACATTGAAATCAATGGGGCAGCGCTGCTATACCGCCGGCAAAACACCGCTATTGCAGCTCATTGCGGGCGGTTTTAAACCTTTCTCGGGTGCTAGCGGGGGGGGGGGGGGGGGTAAAAGCGCCCCGCTAGCAGCCGAAATGCTCCGCAAATCTGAAGGTAAAACGCCACTAAAAATAACGGCATTTTACCGCCAACGCTATGGGCGGCTCGGTGTGAAAGGTATCTTAGTATGTGAACCTCCAAATTGCCTTATTATTAAAGTATCATGTAGCCATTTAAAGATATTAGCATAGTTCTATCCACAACGGGAAATAAGTTGATACAATGAGGAAGAAATAATGTAGCTTATTTTCTTGAACGTGGGAGCAAATAGCCACACCAGCCCCTTTTTGAAATACCAGTCATTAAAAACAAATAATGCTGCAAGCTCAGAGACTCAGATTATTACAGTCCCCTTTGATTATGCATATATTTCACATGAATTGCCGCATAACGGATTCAGTATAATAGCTAGGGATCTCCGTTCCTGAGTGTGACTAGGTAGTAATCAGGGCCAACAGCGTGCATATAGAGTTATATGTGCCTCTCAAATCACACAAGTCACATAGACCTCCACAGTCCACAAGAGGAGCAGATGAATTAGGACAGGAGGGGTTCAGACGAAGCTACCCTTCAAGGCTTACCACTCATATTGAACACCACCTCAGCCAAAGTAAGTTTCTGTTTCTATAGTCTCTCCACGTGGAGGCCGTTTAGAATGAACTGTGATAGCTCCAGATTGCACGTTGGTAATGGCTGTTCAAGTCTCAGGTGTATATTCCAGAGATGCTTCCTGGGGAAATTTGGTCACATGACTTGTCAGATGACGTCTGGAACACAGCTTTTGTAGGCTATTTCATGCACCACTCTTTAGATGTTGAAAATTGTAATGAAAAACCTTTACATTTCTGGATAAGGAGACATGTTTGAGCTCGGTGTTGTACTCTGTATCAAGTACGTTGACGCGTTTCATGCTCGTCAGTGCACTTCGTCAGGACAATAGACACAAGCAAGACACATCCTTATATAGGGAACATTGTCCAATCAGCTTAGCTTGTGTCCTATTAAATACTCTTTGCCATCTTGTGGTAACATAGCTAACTGCAGGTCTTAAAAGATAGGTATTTAAGTACCTCAAGACAATACATAAATCAAACAATATAAAGTTTAATCCTTAATTCTACCATTTTTCGGTCTATGTATAAGTACGTCTTTCTTTACTCTTCACATGGGAATAGCCAAATTCATACCAGCCAAATTCCTTTTACTGAGAAAAAAAAGGGGGGGGGTAAAAAATGGGAAAAATGGGGTGGGGGTGGTAAACAAAAAAAAAAAAAGAGGGCGGATGAAAAAATAAGAATAGGGAGGGGGTGGTAAAAAAAAGGGAGGGTAAAAAATTGGAAAAATGGGGTGGAAGTGGTAAAATAATAATAAAAAGGGAGGGTGAAAAATGGGAAAAATTGAGTGGGGGTGGTAAAAAAGAAAAAAAAAGGGGCGTGTAAAAATGGGGAGGAGGGTGGTAAAAAAAAAGATTTTTAAGGCTCAAGAAGGATCTTTAAGCTCAATTCATTATTTAGACCCTTCGGCTGGAGAGTTTTGAGCTTGAATATCCAGAATTTCTCTTTTCTTAACAGTATTGTATCAAAATCTCCTCTACGATCTGTAAGAGAGAGGGAGAAGAAACCCTTTACCCTTAAACCGGTAGTTTTCCTTTGATGGTAATTAAAAAAATGTTGGGAAACTGGGGTCTCCTCCCTCTGTCTTATGCGTTGTAGATGTTCTCCAAACCTAATACCTAGCTGTCGCTTTGTCTTCCCCACATAGAGTTTTTTACACGGGCATTCGAGGACATACAATACCCTTGTTGTGGCACAGTTTATGAAGGATTTAATTTCAAATTCCTGCTTACCTTCCGAATCAGTGAAAGTTTTTGAACGGTCTACAAATTTACAGGTGCCACAGTGGCATTCGGTGTGGGTACCCCCTTTCTCTTAATCTTTGGTATAGTTGTTCCGATTCGACTTTATAGTCTTCCTCAGTGGAACAGTTTCTACGAATCTGGAGAAACTGTCCCACAGGAATCCCACGTATTAATGATCTGGGGTGGTGACTGCCCGCCTGTAATAGTGCATTAGCAGCCATTTCCTTCCTAAAGTAGTAGTGACCAGCCTTTCACCCACCGGCTCAATGGACAGGTCCAAAAAAGAAATTTTTTGGATGTCTACAACATACGTGAGATTTATATTATGGGTATTGTTACCCAGCTACACCATAAACTTCTCCAGTTCAATCACGGTGCCTGACCATACCAGCAGGACATCGTCGATGTACCTCAGCCATACGCACTTCTTCTTCCCACCATCCCAGATAGAGGCACGTGTAGGCAGGTGCCCATGGTGCCCCATGGAGGTGCCGCAAAGTTGCTGGAAATTAACTCATGAGAACTGAAAAAAATTATGCTTCAATGCAAGTTCAAGAAGTTCGATGATAAATTCATTTTGTGCTCCCATTTCTGGGAAATATTTATCAAGGAAATGGTATACTGCGGAGATGCCCCACTCGTGGAATGGACGTATATAACGCCTCCACCTCGATACTGACAAGGAGAGCACCCTCCGGGAGGACTAGGTCCATGGTTTTACTCAGCACATCACCTGTATCTCGTACATAAGAGGTCAGTGATTTTACTATGTCTTTGATCAGACTGTCTATGTATTTACCAACCCTTTCTAAGGGGCCCCTAATTGCAGAAACTATAGGTCTTCCCGGGGGGCTCTCCTTATTTTTATGTATCTTCGGGATTATGTAAAATGTTGGTTTATTGAAATCAATAACCCTCAAGTAATCCAATTCTTTCTTTGATATCAAATCCGCTTCAAAGGCCCATTGCAATTTGTAATTTACGAGTATTACCAAAGGTTCGAAAGGATCATGGTCCAATCTCCTATAGGTGGACTCATCACTGAATAGGCGTCGTACCTCCCCTTCTTATTGGTCTACTGAAAGGAGAACCACATTCCCCCCCCCCTGTCGCTCTTCTTGATAATAATTTTCTCAGCTTGCCGGAGTTCTTTTAATGCCCTTCTTTCTTCCCTTGTAAGGTTATCCCCAGGGATAGATTCCCAATCTAATTTCTCAAGGTCTTCCTGGACCAGATCCAGAAAGACCCCTAGCCATTTATTTTTATGAAAAAAAGGCATTTTTGTAGAACGTATTTTTAAGTGGGGATCTCTCCTCCAAGCAGAGGTCTCCGAGGTTTCTTCATCGTCAGAGGACTGTCCACCCTCATCCAATAATGTCATCAGTGACTCCAAAGCATCAGCTTCATTCATTTCTGCTGCTCTGTTCACCACTTTGTCTGAATAGATCTCTCTATAGTACACCCTCCTCAAGAATAAACAGAGGTCTTTGTATACCTCAAAGTGATCCATAGCTGTCGCAGGGGAAAAAGACAGTCCTCTACTTAATAGGTCTATGTGTCGTTTTTCTAATTGAAAATCCGACAGATTAATAAACTTCATATCTCCCAGAGAGTTATTTAATAGAAGATTAGTTAACAAGGATGTCTCTGACTCCTGGTAGTCGTTCGATCTACATTTTGTTGATTCCCCTTGAGACTGTTGCCTTCCCTTTCCTCGACTCCTTCCTCCTCCTGTTGTCCCTGATCTGTCTCCTTTCAGTATACCCCTGGGTGGAGGAGGGTCCTGTAAGTCCAGTGCGTCCTTGTCTAAAAAAATACACAGTATGGCGTACTTCGTCCTCGCTTTCCGACGTATGTGCACCTGTATCCATGTCAGAGCGGGAGGGGAATCTACGGTTACGTGAACGGTTTCTACCTCTTCTTGTTGTAAGGTCAAATATCTCCCCTTTGGCCCAATCATCAAGGTCTATTTTAAATTTATTTTGTTTTGTTAATTTTAAATTTTTTTGGGTTTTGTCAATTTCTTTCTTTAGGATGTCATTAAATCTGTCAAAGTCAGTGTTCTCCTTAAGAAAGAAAAAAGGTACAGAGGGTCAAGAGACAGAATCAATCAAGGAGGAACACACTGTCTGTAAATATAAACAGAAACAATTTATTTCATAATTGGATGATAAAACAGTTTCCACCCACACTGTAGAACGTAGAACTAACCTCCACCACTAATAAAGTGACATTGTGCAAAGAAACAGATTTACCACCTGGTGCCCACTACATACATGCCAGGTATCCCCATAAATAAATGATCTGCAGCCACCTGCTGAACCCACTGCTAGGAACAGTGTAGAGACATACAGTGGACAAATAATTGTCAATTGGACAAACAGATGGTTTCTCACTACTCTCCAAAATCTGTGTTTGTAACAAAGCAAGTTGATCTTTTTCTTCCTCCACAATTAATTTCATTACTTCCAGACCATGGTCAACACATTGTTTTTCCCACTTCTGTAAAAATTTCTCTGTCTGAAGATGAGCTGCAGGTACAACCCTTTCTCTTAACCCCTGAGGGACAATTCCTCTCTCTATATATGATTCCAGAGAGAGGGTGTCCCATCTGCGGTTCAGAGATCTTATTATTATTTTTTTATGTTCCTTAAATAAGGGTTTAATGTCATCCTGCACCTGCAGCTCACCCCCCTCAGAGTCCAACTCAAAAGTGGCTTTAATTTCTGCATCAAATTCAACCTCTGGTATATAAGCCATTTCCACATAAAGAGATATATGTCATAAAATCACAATACCTATCCTGACTAGAATACAGACTTCTCAAGTCTCCCGCAAGTCAAGGGAGTCTCCCGCATTTGACTGCGGGCTCCCGGACACCCGCGAGCGCCGGGCGATCTCCCAGCTGGGACTGTCACTCAGCCACAGACAGAGCAACCTGAGCGGCCGAATGGAGTACGGCCGCGGCGGCCACTCGAGCTGCTCTGTCTTCTGTCTGTGGCCAGGGGAGGGGGCGGGACAGAGCCGGGAGATCTGGAGACACACCCCATGCTGGACTGAGACCTCTCATGGCACGCTCCTCCCCACCAGCCCCTCCTTCCCTCCCGTCCACCCCAGGTGCTTCTGGGGTGTACGGGAAGGAAGGCGGGGCCGGTGGGGAGGAGCGTGCCATGAGAGGTAAAATGACCGCTACTTTGCAGGGACCAGATCTGTTATCACTTCAGACAGACTAGAAGAGAGGAGGTGGCGGTGTGGAGGAACATGCCACGAGAGGTAATGACAGCCACTTCCCACGCTACTCTGCAATGTAACAGCAGCTGCTTGGATCTTGCTATGATGTGTGCCCTATGCCCTGCTGTGTGAATAGTGCCCTGCTGTGTGCCCCATTATGTGCCTCATGCCCTGCTGTGTGCCCTGCTTTGTGCCCCATGCCCTGCTGTGTGCCCTGCTGTGTGTCCAGTGTCCTGCAATGTGCCCTGCTGTGTGTCCAGTGTCCTGCTGTGTGCCCCATGGCCCACTGTATGCCCTGCTGTGTGTCCCATGTCTTGCTGTGTGCCCTCTGTCCTGATGTATGCTCCATGATGTTCTCTGTGCCCAGATGTGTGCCCCATGTCCTGATGTGTGCCCCATGCCCGCTGTGTGCCCCATGATGTGCCCTACTGTGTGCCCCATGTCCTGATGTGTGCCCAGTGCCCCTGTGTGCCCTGCTGTGTGCCCCATGTCCTGATGTGTGCCCCATGATGTGCCCTCCTGTATGCCTCATGCCCTGCTGTGTGCCCCATGCCCCGCTGTGTGCCCAGTGTCCCACTGTGTACCCCATGCCCCGCTGTATCCCCAGCTGTGTGTCCCATGTCTTGCTGTGTGCCCTGTGTCCTGATGTATGCCCCATGATGTGCCCTGTGCCCAGATGTGTGCCCCCTGTCCTGATGTGTGCCCCATGTCTTGATGTGTGCCCCATGCCCGCTGTGTGCCCTGTTGTGTGCCCCATGATGTGTGCTGATGTGTGTCCTACTGTGTGCCCCATGTCCTGATGTGTGCCCCTGTGTGCCCTCCTGTATACCTCGTGCCCCATGCCCTGATCTGTGCCCTGTTGTGTGCCCTACTGTGTGCCCCATGCCTTGCTGTGTGCTCCATGTCCTGATGTGTACCCTGTTGTGTGCCCCTTGTCCTGATGTGTGCCCCATGATGTGCCCCATGCCCTGCTGTGTGCCCCATGATGTGCCCTTATGTGTGCCCAGTGCCCTGCTGTGTGCCCCATGATGTGCCCTGCTGTGTGCCTCATGCCCTGCTGTGTGCCCCATGCCTCTGTGTGCCCCATGCCCTGCTGTGTGCCCCATGCCTCTGTGTGCCCCATGCCCTGCTGTGTGCCCCATGATGTGCCCTGACGTGTGCCCCATACCCCGCTGTGTGCCCTGTCAACGGGGTCAGCGCCGGCGTGAAGCGTCACCTCCCTGAAATGAGTTTGCCACCTCCCTGAAATGAGTTTTTGCAGGTAGGGATGTCTGAGAATATAGTAACATGAGATGTTCCTTTACACCAAAAAAGTCAACGGGGGGGGGGGATCCAGATTCAAAAAGTGATCTAAAGAAGATCAAGAACTAAGGCAAAAGATAAAAAATCAATAAATCCACCAGCCTGGGTAGTTTTACCTAATTAAACACCAGCTGTTTCGTCCTTAGGACGGGATACCTGCCCTATTAAAGCGAGTAAGGATGAGCTCTGGCGTGTTCGCACAGCCCACGTGCAGAGCCCACCAGGAAGTCGGTACTGTGCTGCGCTAATCAAAGGCAGTGAGACATTGTCCCGATGCACGGCTGCAGAGATCGGGAAATGTCTCACTGCTTGTGATTAGCGCAGCGCAGTGCCGACTTCCTGGCGGGCTCTGCACGTGAGCTGTGCAAAAACGCCGGAGCTCATCCTTAAAAGAGAGGAACTATATGTGAAAATAAAACTGAATGGGACAAAAAATTGTCCCAGTAATGCCACATAAGGGAAGGGTCAACCACAGCTTTAGGATGAAATTAAATAGACACACTATTAACCCTCAGCACTAATGTCAGCGGATGCACTATTAACCCCCAGCACTGGTGTCAGTGTATGCATTATTAACCTCCAGCACTGGTGTCAGTGTATGCATTATTAACCCCCAGCACTGGTGTCAGCAGACGCATTATTAACCGCCTCACTGGTCTCAGCAGATGCACTATTAACCCTCAACACTGGCCTCAGCGGACGCACTATTAACCCCCAACACGGGTCTCTGCGGACGCACTATTAATCCCCAACACGGGTCTCAGCAGACACACAATTAACCCCCATCACTGGTCTCAGCGGACGAACTAATAACCCCCAACACTGGTCTCAGCAGATGCACTATTAACTCCCAACACTGGTCTCAGCAGACGCACTATTAACTCCCAACACTGGTCTCAGCAGACGCACTATTAACCCCCATCACTGGTCTCAGCGAACGCACTATTAACCCCCATCACTGGTCTCAGCGGACGCACTATTAACCCCCAACACTGGTCTCAGCAGACACGCTATTAACCCCCAGCACTGGGAGTCAGGGGAAGAGGGTGGAGGGAGGGGCCGGATGTGGGCGTCGAGCCAGTTCCGATGCTGAGCCTGGGACGCCTGGTGACCTCCTCCCTATGATGTAGGCTTAGGCTTTGGCTGAAGTCACCTCCCGACCTCCCACAGGCCCCCTGTCCCAGTGACTATGTCCCGTCGGGTATCCCTGCTGACAGTGCCGCCGCGGCGGGGACGAGTGGAGTGAGCTCCCGGCTCATCAGAGTGTGGGAGGCGATCCGAGTGTCGTCTCAGCTGTGGTGTCGGGTTGAGCCGGTGCTCTCCCGACCTGGTCCGCCTTGTGCTAGCCACTGCGCTCACGGTGATCGGAGCCGCAAGCATTCACACATACACGGCAGTGAGGTGGCAGTTGAGTGGTGCAAAGATTACGAGATCTGTGTGGTTTATGATCTGCTTCTCATTTTACCTCATATCACCTCTGCTATACAAGCCATAGATCTGACATAAACCTGCATATCGACTGCACACCTACTTAGTAAAATTACTGACTGTATGTGGAAGCAAGCTGGACTGGGTCTATCTCACACTGTGAAGAGAAATGACACAGGGGTGCACATTTGAACAGGTGAAGATAAGCTCATTGTAGTATAACAGGCTATGAATGCAGGGCGTTGCAGCATTGACAACTGTATGGATTATTGGACTGTTGTACGGACTGCTGAACTGAGCAAGCAGGCTGGTGTATCAGGTGCAAAACTGCCTACTAGGAAAGCGATTTTTTTATTTTTTGAAGACTATTCGGTTCTAACCTACAGAAGTTAATTGCCAAAGCCCGCTAAAATGAAATATTAATTCAGAATAAAAGAAAGAAGGAAAAGAAACGAGATTGGCGACTATAGTGGCATTAGTCGCTAGAATCGCTACAATCTACACAACTAGCTGCAGGTGCACAGACTGCAAGAGAGGACAGAAAGTTTGAATCTCCACTTCTGTAAAATGGTGTTTTCCCTGCAAATTATCCACAAATTTCACTTATTATACACCTAGGTACCTACCCCAGACAAAGCAACATTGAAGAGAACCTACTTGAGATCGCGATCAGAGGAGAGCAAGCAAGAAAAGGAAAGAGGGAAGGGAAAGAGGGAGGGAAAGGGAAAAAAAAAATAGGAGGGGAGTAGGCGCCTGCGCTAAACGTAGTGGTAAGGAAGAAATGAGGGGTAAATCAACGAAGGGGGCGGCAGCCAACCCGCCTAGAATAAGTGCAAGCCCGGGAACCATCAGAAAATATATGGTACAGGATAGTGGCAAAGAAAGTCCGGGAAAACAAACGGGGACTAAAAGCAAAACCCCCGAGTGCTTATCAAAGATAGGGCCGAGAAGACAGCTGGCTGTGATAGACACCCATACTGCAAGCAGTGAGACACTAGAGGAAGTAACAATGGAACCCAAACAAAAAAAACAGCTACCAACAAAGGGTGAAATGGCAGAAATGTTTGCGAAGCTAGAAACATCTATAAAAGGAGAAATAGAATCCTTACGCAAAGATATGAATCATATTCTAAAAAGGGTTGAAGATGCAGAAACAAGGCTGGACATGCAAGGGGATGAGATAAAAGGGCTTAAGAACCAGATGGAAGAGATACAGAAAGAACAGAGAAATATACTGTACAGAATGGAAGACCAAGAGAACCGGAACAGAAGGAAAAATCTTCGGATTAGAGGCCTACCAGAGATACAAGGAGAAAAAGAGGATTTACAAGTAAAAATGGATGTAATATTTGGTGGTATGATAAATCCACTTGATGCAAGTAGTAAAATAAAGTTTGAAAGAAGCCACAGGATTAGAAAGCCTGCAGAAAAAAAGTGGGGATGTCCCAAGAGATCGTGAAGATAACAGGATCTCGCGCATCAAATCTATCACCTTATATTGTGAAAAGTGACTAATACATAAGTGTAAAAGGAAAATTATTACACCAAAATAACCAAATATGCAAATATCGTGATATCCAATGAATAATAAAGTGAAAAGTTCATAAATGGCGAAGTGAATCAGCTGGGATCAAATGAGTGGGAAAAATACGTAGATAATAATGGTAATCTTCATATAGGAAGTGCCGGTCTTAACAGGCTCTCAGAACTCTCACCTTAAGAGAAGTAAATTCAGGCATCGATGGGTTTCTTTTGGTTGACGCTGTACGTTGTAGCGTAATAGTAGTCCAGGTTTAACATCTGTTAGTGGCTGAATTGTCTTCTCAATTAATGTGAGGATAACCTATTAAAAAGGACTTCCCACCCAGGGCTCCACCAGCCCGGTGGGGTGAAAAAGAAGGGGAGGAAAGAGAAAAAGCCTCCAATGGTGTAGTATAATGAATATAACTGCTTTATTATTGTCTAAAAATGGTCTCTTACATTTAAAAACTGTTAAAATTGCATTGAACAGAAGGAGCGGCGTCTGAGGCGCCTCCTTACGTGACTTCCGGTTTACGTCTGCTCTCTGCCACGCCCTACACGTTACGTCACCGCTTGTGACTTCTTCTGGGGACCAGTCCCCAGATGAAGTCACGAGCGGTGACGTACCAGTCCCCAGATGAAGTCACGAGCGGTGACGTAACGCGTAGGGCGTGGCGGAGAGCAGACGTAAACCGGAAGTCACGTAAGGAGGCGCCTCAGACGCCGCTCCTTCTGTTCAATGCAATTTCAACAGTTTTTAAATGTAAGAGACCATTTTTAGACAATAATAAAGCAGTTATATTCATTATACTACACCATTGGAGGCTTTTTCTCTTTCCTCCCCTTCTTTTTCACCCCACCGGGCTGGTGGAGCCTGGGTGGGAAGTCCTTTTTAATAGGTTATCCTCACATTAATTGAGAAGACAATTCAGCCACTAACAGATGTTAAACCTGGACTACTATTACGCTACAACGTACAGCGTCAACCAAAAGAAACCCATCGATGCCTGAATTTACTTCTCTTAAGGTGAAAGTTCTGAGAGCCTGTTAAGACCGGCACTTCCTATATGAAGATTACCATTATTATCTACGTATTTTTCCCCACTCATTTGATCCCAGCTGATTCACTTCGCCATTTATGAACTTTTCACTTTATTATTCATTGGATATCACGATATTTGCATATTTGGTTATTTTGGTGTAATAATTTTCCTTTTACACTTATGTATTAGTCACTTTTCACAATATAAGGTGATAGATTTGATGCGCGAGATCCTTTTATCTTCACGGTCATTAGAGTGTAATGTGAACACTTTTGATTTTGCTGCAGTCTATATTCGACATCAGGTTTTTGCTCACGTTAGATTATTTTTGTTATTTTGTTGTCACCATTCCATTTTTTCTCACATTAGCGCGAAGGACATTACCACTTATATGTCCCAAGAGATGTTATTGCAAGATTCCACAACTACCAAGATAAAGAACAGATCAAGGCTTGCATGAAAAAGAACCAACCAGTGAAGTATGGCGAGACAAATCTGCAGATTTTTCCGGACCTGGCAGCTGAGACGCTGGCCAGAAGAAGAATCCTGAAACCACTACTAGGCCAGCTCAAATCGTACGATGTTCAATATTCTTGGGGTTCCCCAGCCTGCCTAATTGGAGGTAAAGAAGTTCGTTCGGCAACTTTAAGATTCCCGGAAGAAACACCAAAATTTTGTAACCGCTTAGACGTGCCATTAGTAGAAATCCCAGGTTGGTGGGAAAGAATAGTAAATAGAGAAACTACTGAGGAACAACAAGCCTGGAAACCATTCTTTAAAATGAAATGATCAGAAGCGAAGAAGAAATATGCTTTAAGGGAAACAGAAAATAAGCACTGGACTATAAATATATTAGATAAGGATGCCATGAGGGGGGCATGGGTGTGGGGGGGGGGGTGGGCGGTGGGGAGAGAAACGGGGGGGTGGACAGGCACGGGAACCCCTTAATTTTAGGGGGGAGTATTGGAACAAGCGATGACCATTCCGAGCTCAACCTCCAGGGGGACAACTGAGGGGCCGGGAGGTGTCAGTCGGGCCACGGTTTTCTGGGCCATGGGGAGGCCTGTTACCCCCAACCGGGCAGGAGGGGGGTGGGGGGTTCGGTAGGGGGAGGGGAAAGTGAGGGAGAGGGAGACGGGGGGGAGGGTTGATGTCAAGATAGGGTACCTACCGGGATAATATGTTACAAAATTACTTAGACCACCACTCCGATGCAGCGTTCAAGATAGAGATTTCTTAGAAAGGAAAGAATGCCTAATGTAAAAATATTTTCGTACAATGTACGCGGTTTAAATTCCCCCACAAAGCGTGCCAATATCTTGCATGAATTAAAATTTCTCAAAGCCGATGTGGTTTTGCTGCAGGAAACACATTTATTCCTGGGCAAGAACCAAAAAATGTTCTCTAAGGAATTCCCACGGAGATTCGCCTGTAAGTCGGGCGAAAGGAGTTGCCATAGGGTTTGCCAGTGGAGTAAGATTTGAACTGCACAAGAGAAGGATGGACCCGGATGGGCGGTACTTGTTCTTGAGTGGGAAATTAAATGGAACTGATTGCTCACTGGCAAACATTTATGGCCCTAATAAGAATCCAAATAGTTTCTTGATAGCGAGGTTGGCCAAATTTATGGAATTCAAGAAAGGGTTGGCCATAATGGCTGGTGACTTTAATCTCTGCCTGGAACCAGGAAAGGACAACACGTCGCATGCACGGGGGACGGGCATGGCATGGAACAATAAAGTGAAACAGAAATTGCATCAGTATCAACTTGTAGATGCATGGAGGTCGCAGCACACTAACTCCAGGGACTATACGTTCCACTCCCCGTGCATGGGACTTATTCCAGACTTGACTTTTTCCTGATCGAGCATAGATGGCTGGAGGTCGTGACTAGCTCAAATATCGGAATAATGACCTTTTCCGACCACGCGCCTGTAAGTTTAACATTGAATATAGGACAGCCTCAAAAAAAGAATAGTAGCTGGAGGTTAAACGAAGACTTACTAAACGATAAAGAGATAGGAAAACTTATAAAAGATGAATTAGAATTATACTTTAAGATAAATGAATCAGCGGAGATATCAGAAGCTACCGTGTGCGAGGCCCATAAAGCCTATATAAGGGGTATCTTGATCAAAGCTGGCTCGGAAAAAAAAAAAAAGATCAAGGAAGATAAACTTACTTTAACAAAAGAGATACTTGAGCTAGAGCAGTTGCGCAAGTCAACTGGAGAGAAGGAGGTGCTCTCAGGACTCTACTATAAAAGAGAGGCCATGAGAGACTTAGTAGAACAAGAAACACGAGCGGCTTACAATCTAGTAAAGGAGAGGTATGTTGGTGGGAATACACCGGGCAAATATCTCACAAAGGTACTAAAAAAAGATAAAGAAAGAAAACTATTAACTATATCGAGAAAATAAAGACAACAGATGGGGACATGAGATATAGAACTAGTGAAATAGCTAATATCTTTCAAGATTACTATGAGGGGCTATACTCTATTAACAAGAGAGAAGATAAAATGTAGCGAACTAGAGGTCCCCATAACTGAAGACGAGATAAAAAAAACATTAAAAGAAACACCGGTTGGGAAAATCCCGGGCCTGATGGTTTAACTGTATTATATTATAAAAAATTTCAGGACCTCTTAATCCCTAAACTATGCTCCTACATGAATGGGATAGGAGTAAAATGGGACATGAGGAAAGAGTCGTTAGAGGCCATTATTACCATTATCTTGAAAGAGGGCAAAGACAGTATACTCTGCTCCAGCTACAGGCCTAAATCACTTCTTAATACGGACACAAAATTATTCGCGAAAGTATTGGCAGGGAGAGTGAAAAATATAATGAACGATATTGTACACCCAGATCAGGTAGGGTTCATCCCTGGAAGGGAAGGGCGGGACAACGGCATAAGAACACTTTTGGTAATGCAGAGAATTAAAGATAGTAGAGCCCCAGGGCTTTTCCTGTCAATTGATGCTGAAAAAGCCTTTCACAGTGTAGACTGGGGCTTCATGCATAGTACGCTGGAGGAGATAGGACTTGGGCCTAATATGACCAGATGGATAAAGGCATTATATGTACGTCCTTCTGCAAGGGTCAAGGTCAATGGAACACTCTCGGAGCCGTTTGAAATGTTTAATGGCACTAGACAGGGATGCCCACTTTCCCCCTTATTATTTGTGCTCACGCTTGAACCCCTTCTAACAAAAATAAGGCAGAATCCGGATATCATGGGAGTAAATGACAGGGAAGAGGTTCACAAATTGGCAGCCTTTGCAGATGATATCTTATTTTACATCACTAGACCGAGGATAACCCTCCCTAACCTGCTTACAACCTTAAAAGAGTATGGAGAAATATCTAATTTCTAATAAACCCGGCCAAATCAGTAACATTAGAAATAAATAAGATTAAAAAAGGGGATTGCTCTTTTTATAAGGAGTTCCCATTCGTGTGGGGGAAAAAAGAGCTCAAATATCTTGGGATTAAGATAACTAAATCAAGAGAGTCACTGTATCAGTCCAATTTTGTTCCACTCCTTGATGAGATCAAAGAGGAGTTGAGCAGAATTACAAGAGGACAGTTATCATGGGGGGGGGGGGGGGGGAAGAATTAACATCCTCAAGATGGCAATCTTACCAAAAATTCTGTTTAAAATGCAAATGCTCCCAATCCCACTTCCACAAGCATACTTTAAAACATTGCATACACTTTTTTAAAATTTATTTGGAGAGGGACAAAACCACGTATAAGCTTCGCACTATTAGTTAAACATAGGAGAAGGGGGGTTGGGGGGCACCAGATATTAGATGCTACCACGAGGCAATTATATTATCACGTATAGTAGAATGGGCAAAAAACAATAAGGAAAAGCGTTGGGTGAAAATGGACAACACGATTAGTAAAGCAAAAATGTGTAAAATAATATGGATTCCTCCACTTTTTAGAAAACTTAGCACTGAGACACATATTATCAATAGATATGCATTAAAAGTTTGGGACAACCTGCACAAAAGGGAGAAATGGGAGTACAATTCTCCTTTAATCCAACTGAAGGACACAGAGTATTTCGCACCAGGAATGGAGGTATTGTTTGGGAAATGGATCTTACAAGAAGCACAATTAAAGGATGTGATGGAACGGGGCAAATTATGTACATACCAGGTGTTAAAAAATAAAGGGGAACTTATAGTTATTGACAGATGGCGGTACAGTCAATGAAAACATTTTATCGAAACACTCCCTTAACCCGTCAGATCTGAGGATAACTTTCGCCCCTTAGAGAAACTGTGCGTTGACAAAATAGGGAAGAAGGGGATCTCTAGGATCTATAGGGTGTTCATAGAACTGAAAGGAGTAGAAACACCGCCATTTATTAAGAAGTGGGAGTTGGAATTGGATCTAAAACTCACAGACTCAGAGATTGGGATTTTATTTAAGCAAGTACACGCAACATCGGAAAACTACAAGATGTCCGAGCTAAATTACAAGTGCTTGGCAAGATGGTATATTACCCCAGATAGAGCATCTAAGTATCAGAATGAAACCTCGCAATATTGTTGGTGGGGATGTAAAGAGATTGGGACAATGGTGCATATGTGGTGGCACTGTCCAGAAATCAAAAAATTCTGGGGTGAGATCAGGCAAATCATTAGTGAGATAACTCACATTGAGGACCCTGACGATCCATGGGCGTGCTTATTTCATGGTTTTAAATTGCCAACTGGGACATATCTGAGAACACTCTTACCACAACTCTTGAATGCAGCCAAAAGCCTTATATACAGATATTGGCAGGAAAGAAGGTGTCCAACACTGCAGGATTGGTACGATAAAACAAACAAAATTCAAAGCCTCGAATATCTGAGATACAGCGAGGGATTGGGGATGGAAGAGTATGAAGAAAAATGGAGGGATTGGTTAGAGTTCAAGGGTTCAATAAGGTCTGCTGAGGTGATAGGAATATAAAATAAAAACGTGGTCTGGCCCCTTAAATAGTTAGACACATGGACGAAGTAAAAGGAGTGGAGAAAAGAGTGTATTATAACTGGTAGGTTTCAAGGATCGCGGTGGAATGGTAGGATTGGGATGTGTGACATCTGGGGAAGAGGGGGGGTGGGGGGATGGATTTAGGGAAGTCTAGATATTCTATGTACTAGATTTTTTTCGACTGTTCCTAGTGAAGAGAGGCTCCATTAAAAGAACTGGTCGTTTGTGTTGGAGACATTTATACTCATATTTAAGAACAAGGGGAAAAAAAATATGCCACTATGATGTGAAAACGAGTCGGGACAATATTGAGCTGTGAAGTTGAAACATGCCCTCCTGAAAACGGTCACTGATGTGGTAAGAATAAAAAAAAACAAAAAAAAAAAACCCCAGCACTGGACTCAGCGGAAGCACTATTAACCTCCAGCACTGGACTCAACGGAAGCACTATTAACCCCCAACACTGGTCTCAACAGACACACTATTAACCCCCAACACTGGTCTCAACAGACACACTATTAACCCCCAGCACTGGTCTCAGCGAACGCACTAACGTCAGCACTAATGCCAGCACTGGTGTCAGTGTATGCATTATTAACCCACGACACTGGTGTCAGCAGACGCATTATTAACCACCTCACTGGTCTTAGCGGATGCACTATTAACCCCAACACTGGTCTCAGCGGACGCACTATTGACCTCCATCACTGGCCTTAGCAGACACACCATTAAGCCCCATCACTGGTCTCAGGGAACGCATTATTAACCCCCATCACTGGTCTCAGTGGACTCACTATTAACCCCCATCACTGGTCTCAGCGGACGCACTATTAACCCCCAACACTGATCTCAGTGGACACTCTATTAACCCCCAACACTGGTCTCAGTGGACGCACTATTAACCCCCATCACTGGTCTCAGCGGACGCATTATTAACCCCCAACACTGGTCTCAGCAGATGCACTATTAACCCCATCAATGGTCTCAGCAGACGCACCATTAACCCCAAGCACTGGTCTCAGCAGACGCACTAATAACCCCAAGCACTGGTCTTAGCGGACAAACTAATAACCCCCAACACTGGTCTCAGCAGACGCACTATTAACCCCCAACATTGGTCTTAGCGAACGCACTATTAACCCCTATTACTGGTCTCAGCAGACGCACTAATAACCCCCAACACTGGTCTCAGCAGACGCACTTAACCCCCAACACTGGTCTCAGCGAACGCACTATCAACCCCCATCACTGGTCTCAGCAGATGCAATATTAACCCCAAGCACTGGTTTCAGTGGACGCACTATTAACCCCAAGCACTGGTCTCAGCGGACACACTAATAACCCCCATCACTGGTCTCAGCGGACGCACTTATAACCCTCAACACTGGTCTCAGCGGACGCACTAATAACCCCCAACACTGGTCTCAGCAGACGCACTTAACCCCCAACACTGGTCTCAGCGAACGCACTATCAACCCCCATCACTGGTCTCAGCAGATGCAATATTAACCCCAAGCACTGGTTTCAGTGGACGCACTATTAACCCCAAGCACTGGTCTCAGCGGACACACTAATAACCCCCATCACTGGTCTCAGCGGACGCACTTATAACCCCCAACACTGGTCTCAGCGGGCCCATGATTAACCCCCGACATTACCCCCTACACTCCACAAATACCCCTTCACAAATGTCAACCCCAGTCACCCCACTAAGGACTTTGCTCAGCCTCTGTGTGATGGCTCACTCGTAGAAAATATATCTTTCCTTTTAGTGTGGTATTCATTAGGGTTATGGGACAAGATTTACAGGAACAAATCTCCACAACATGGGTCTATTACCAATTATGTAGATTTCAGGCACTTACTATTTGCACAAAGGTATAATGGCTCGAAGAATGAAAGATATCTAAATGTGAAAGCCAATTCCACAAAACTTTCTGCCATCTCCAGAAGTCTTAATGCCATACCTTGCTTGTATTATCCCTGAGTATAAACAGTCCAGTCGCCCATGCCAGCCAGGACAGACGGCCACTGCTCCCTCCAGAGTCCAGACTCCAGTCCAGAAAAGCACTGCCAGTCTGCCACTGAGTCACTGACTGTCTGACTGACTCGTTCATCTGTCTCGGCTTGTTTTGCTGAGTTCCCGAGTCCAGTCTGGTCCTGTCCGTTCTGCACACATTAGGCCACACTCCACTTGGCTCCTGAGTCCTGGGGGATTTTTTAGCGGCTGGATGGCGATGGTGGCGGGAAATGCGCCATGATGAGGACATCAGGCTTGCTCAAGCACCTGCTCCGCCTCTACCAGACCCGCCTGCGCCGAACTCACAGAGTCACAGGCACTCCAGTTAAATTCCCGGATATCGCAAACTCAGACTCTCGGCTGATTTCGGAACTGCCAAGCTGTCTCAGCCATTTTTTACGGGCACTTTTACCTGCTACGGACATTTACGGGCAGGGGGAAAAGTACAACGTTTTTACAGGCTGCCTGTAAAACATGGGCGGTTGGAAACACTGCCCGGGACAGACCTTCCAAAGGTTTTTTGGGACTTTCCTGGGCAATCCGGGACGGTTGGGAGGTATGTTGTAGATAGTCTGAAAAATGCTATCTTAGGGCTCATTCACACGGACGGTCAGCCCTGTACAGCATGAAGGACCCTTTGTTTACTTTTTGTCCTGGCAGTAAGCCCATATTAGTGAGTAGAAACGTGTAGGCAGGTTAAAGTATGTATGCTTTGCAGGGATGAGAAACCGGCAGATCAATCTCTCTGTACAGAGCTCTGTGTTGTTTACCAACACAAGAGCTCTGGGCTGTGATTGTACGCAGCCGATCAGCAGGTCCCAGCCATGAATTATTTTAATTGCCGGGACTTGCTGCCAGGCTCCAGGTGTGTGCAATCACAGCGGGTTCCAGCCTGGGGGGGTTCTAAACTTGGAAGTAGGCAGTGACCTATGGGTACGTCGGTTTGCCTACAGCGCCTGCCAGTCTGCAGTAAATTGCAGGCGAGCGCTAAGTGGTTAAGACTTTTTATGGTATGGCAGAAGCAGTTTAACCACTTCACGTCTGCCCTATAGCAGTTTAAGCCCTGGTTCACATTGATGCGATTTGGCATTGGATTTGAAATGTCAAATCGCATACCAAAGCGGCGGCAATTGCCGTCAATGGCTACTGTACTTCTTTTGGCAATTTCGGGGTGTGATTTCCATTGACATCTGTGCAGAAACCAGCACAGATGTCTTTGAAAGCACCCCTACAGTGGGGAGTGACATGCAGAAATGAAATTGTGGGAGTTCAGCTGAACTCCCACAATTTCATTCCCACAGTTCGTGTGAGCCTTACTGAGCTCTGAGGAAGGGGGTGCGCCCCTGAAACTCGTTAGATGTATCCTGTGTTCTGTGCATGTCCATGCACTGTGTTTATGGCCTTTTTGTCAGTTGCATCATGTAAGTACTCACTTTTATACAAAAAATTCTTATTATTAAATTATCTCTGGTAATGCACTAGGTGTGCGCGCCTTCCATTTCTGTTTTTCTTGTAGTTCCTTTCAGATTACATCACATGAAGAGGGCAGCATCCACCTTGTTTTGGGATACCATATATACCTTTCACACCACCATTTTATCTGACATCTGTTACTCCACACCTTGGAAGACCTATTAGCGCTAGAAGTGACTGTGTTTTTTGTATCACCACCAAAAGAAAGCTCTATTTGTGGGAAAAAAGGACATAAATGTTATTTGGGTACAGTGTTGCATGACCGTGCAATTGTCAGTTAAAAAAATGCAGTGTCATATTGCAAAAAATGGCCTGTCATGAAGGAGGGTTAATCTTGAGGAGGTCAAGTGGTTAAGTGACAGAAACTGACCTCTGGGACAAGACACTTAGTACAACATTTATTTTCTGCTCATTTCTCACTCAGTATCATAAACTATGTTGTTATCAAAGTCGTTGTTCATTGACTTATTGGCAGTGCTCACTGCAATCTCTTACTAATCCATCTCACTCCCTCTGTAGAACAAGGATATTGGCATCATGATCATTATTATCCCAGGAATATGTTAACAAAAAGTTAAGCACGTTCAGTTTTATTGACTGAGAGCCAGAGTTTCAGCACAAGGTCTGGTTCACGCTAGTGCAATTTCTGATGGGACTTGAGTCGCACCGATTGGAGGGACAGTGGAAATCATTGTTTTCAATGGTAAAACTTAGCACTGATTGATTTTAGAAAAGGTTCCTGCACTACTTTGTTGCGATTAAAGTGGAATTTTTCGCCCCATGGACTTAAATGGAAATGCACAGAAATAGCATGTACATGCGATTCAGATGTGATTTGGAAAGCGGTTTCATTTTTTAACCCTCAACTGACCTCCAAAGCAAAAGCAGTAGTAGTAATACTTGTAGTAATAGTACTACTACTAGTAGTAGTAGTGAAAGCAGCACCCAAGGCATAAAATTGTGTAAAAAATGCCCTTGGCACTTATTATCTCTGTCAATGACCTTGGCTTCCCTCCTCTATCAATCTTTACCTCTCCTTTATTGTGATCTGTCCCCTGAAAAGGTCAGATAATCTGGTGCTTCCGATTCTGTTTAACTGGGTCACCCAAGTATCACTAATGCCGCATACACACGAGCAGAAAAAGTCAGACAGAAGCTTTTCATAGTTTATTCCGATTGTGTGTATGTCTCATCTGACTTTTTTTTTTTTTTAAATTCTGACAGACCTAGAAATGGAACATGTTCTAAATATTTCAGACGGAACCAATTCCTATCGGGAAAACCGCTTGTCTGTATGCTGTTCCGAAGGAACAAAAATGACGCATGCTCTGAAGCAAGTACGAGACGGAAGCTATTGGCTACTGGCTATTGAACTTTTTCTAGTCCCGTCGTACGTGTTGTACGTCACCTCGTTCTGGACGGTCGGACTTTGGTGTAACTGTGTGTATGCAAGACCGCTTGAGCGGAATTCCGTCGGAGAAACCGTCGGAGTTTGTACGCTGCATTACTCACATAAATCGCCCTCAAACAGTGATTGCTAAAGGTGAGGTGTGTTGCACCTGTGGTCATCTGACCTCAACAGACATCCAACCTTTACAGAATGGATTGCTTAAATAGACAATATTGCCAATAGTTTATGGTAAATTTTGTTGACCTGAGTGGTCAAATATTAAACAAAATCTGGAAGTGACCATTTTAAGACTATCATGTGTTCTAATTTCTAAATATACAATAAAGCCATTTGATGTTTTTCAAAAAATGGACCACTCTTCCTCAGAGAATTATGGCTCCCAGGGTGGGATTTTTCATAGGCCATATAGGCTATGAAAGAACTGGGCAATCAACTTAATGGGTTGGCATCTACAAGCAGCAGCTGGAAAGTTCCTAGCTATGTGGATGACTATTGTTGCAAAATGCAGCCTACTCATGTGCAGAATAAGAAACCGATCCTATATCTAAAAACCAGTAATCCTTCCCTTGGTAAATAATGACTCTAATAAAGATAGCCATATATTGATTATTTCTTTTGTTCAGACTGCTGATTGAACAGGTGGATGGGGGAATTACTCCCACTGTGCTATAGAATTTTGACAGCTGGAAACTCCTGCGGTCAGAATACAATGATTAATGCTACCGGCTATAGCTGGAGGCACTGATGGTTCAGGAAAAACCCAACAGGCTTCAACTCAAACCAGCCTGCCCATACATAGATGGAAATGAAAAATAAACCTGATGAATTTCGATATGGCCTCCCTTATGCAGGAGCCACACCAACCCTGCCTCCTTTAGCTGTCTGGTATGTCCAGAAAAATAAAGCAAGGTGCCATAATGCATGTGTGTTCTGGTACTAGCTCATATATATATTCTAAAACAAAGGAGCCATTGCGGCTTCTATTCACACAGGATTTATACCTCTAGGCTGAAAGAAAGCTGCCATTGTTTTTATTATGCCTCTGCATCCTTGGGGAAAAGATAGATACTCTGAAAATACCTCCCTCGAGTATGGTTCAGTGGAACAAATAAGTTATAATGGTATATAAATAACAATTAGTTTTAAAGTATATCTAAATCAAAGAAAAAAATGTGTGTGTGTGTGTGTGTGTATATATATGTATATGTGTGTGTATATATATATATATATATACACAGTGGGGACACAAAGTATTCGGACCCCCTTAAATTTTTCACTCTTTGTTATATTGCAGCCATTTGCTAAAATCATTTAAGTTCATTTTTTTCCCTCATTGATGTACACACAGCACCCCATATTGACAGAAAAACACAGAATTGTTGACATTTTTGCAGATTTATTAAAAAAGAAAAAGAAAAACACCTTCATTTGAGTCCAGTTGTGTTTGATTATACTGATTAGACTTGCTTAGGAAAGCCACACACCTGTCTATATAAGACCTTACAGCTCACAGTGCATGTCAGAGCAAATGAGAATCATGAGGTCAAATGAACTGCCTGAAGAGTTCAGAACAGAATTGTGGCAAGGCACAGATCTGGCCAAGGTTACAAAAAAATTTCTGCTGCACTTAAGGTTCCTACGAGCACAGTGGCCTCCATAATCCTTAAATGGAAGACATTTGGGACGACCAGAACCCTTCCTAGAGCTGGCTGTCCAGCCAAACTGAGCTATCGGGGGAAAAGAGCCTTGGTGGGAGAGGTAAAGAAACCCAAAGATCACTGTGGCTGAGCTCCAGAGATGCAGTCGGGAGATGGGAGAAAGTTGTAGAGAGTCAACCATCACTGCAGCCCTCCACCAGTCGGGGCATTATGGCAGAGAGACACATGAAAGCCCGCATGGAGTTAGCTAAAAAACACCTGAAGGACTCCAAGATGGTGAGAAATAGGATTCTCTGGTCTGATGAGATCAAGATAGAACTTTTTGGCCTTAATTCTAAGCGGTATGTGTGGAGAAAACCAGGCACTGCTCATCACCTGTCCAATACAGTCCCAACAGTGAAGCGTGGTGGTGGCAGCATCATGCTGTGGGGGTGTTTTTCAGCTGCAGGGACAGGATGACTGGTTGCAATCAAGGAAAAGATGAATGCGGCCAAGTACAGGGATATCCTGGACGAAAACCTTCTCCAGAGTGCTCAGGACCTCAAACTGGGCCGAAGGTTTACCTTCTAACAAGACAATGACCCTAAGCACACAGCTAAAATTACGAAGGAGGCTCCACAACAACTCTGTGACTGTTCTTGAATGGCACAGCCAGAGCCCTGACTTAAACCCAATTGAGCATTTCTGGAGAGACCTAAAAATGGCTGTCCACCAACGTTTACCATCCAACCTGACAGAACCGGAGAGGATCTGCAAGGAGGTATGGCAGAGGATCCCCAAATCCAGGTGTGAAAAACTTGTTGGAAAAAAAACCCTGCGAGCCACAATGATCTAATGCCTAGAGAATATCCCCACCTAGCTGCATGCGTAGATCACGTCTCATATACCGTGCACCAATGTAATAAAGGAAAATTTACGCTGAGCTAAAGTGTATAAATCACTGAATTCAAAATGTATAAAAAATATATATACTAATCAAAAAAAATCAATCATGCATATTGTGCTGAAAAACCGCACTAAATAAAATAATGGTGATATATCCAATGTAATATATGAATAATAAATCAAAATAATCTATACTAAAAACAACAGATATATATATACACGGTAAAGTGCAAAGTGCATATATAATACAGCAGATATACCATAGTGTGTATAAAATACAGAAAGTGCCCAGTGCCACACAATTAACGTGGTTAACAATCATAAAAGTGATCAGTGAATCCAATAAATAAAATCACATAAGTGTAAATAATATATGTCCATAGATGCAAATCCAGCATGCTTCTAGTGTTCTTTGTGCTGTAAAACCATGCTCCGGTGCCATCCAGTGACCCCCCCAGGTGTTGCGCTCACCTCAGAGCGTGTGACTCAGCTGTTAAACTAAGTCTAAACATGCTTTGGAGCCATCCCACGGCTCAATGATGATCACCAGATGCACAGTTCCAATTGCAGCTCCAAAGTATATATGAGAAAAAAGAGCTTGATGGTGTAATAATGTTTAAAAAATGTTTTATTTAAAATATAAAATTCACTCCCCACAATGGGGTACTCCAGTGGCGTAACTAGAACCTTCAGGGCCCCAGTGCAAGAAACCATGATGGGCTCCCCTTCCATCCGAGCCCTGGGCTTCAAATTTTGGGAGGGTGTCCATGTACATCGTCCCAAAACCGTGCTTCCCGCATGCCCCCTTTGACGTGCATCCAGAGCAATCACAGTGGCCCTTTACCATGTGATGTCAGCTGATCACATGTAAACAGACTTGCCGATTATCCGCAGCCCTTTCCTCCCACGCTGTGTCTGTGTTAGGAAAGGACTGCCATTAACTGTCAAGAATGTCAGAAAACTGTTTACACTGATAATCAGTGCCCCAGTCATCAGTGCCCATCAATGCCACCTATAAGTGTTCCCTATCAGTGCTCATTAATGCTGCCTATTAGTGCCCATCAAATCTGCCTATCAGCACCACCTATCAGTGCTCATTAATGCTGCCTAACAGCGTCCATCCGTGCCACCTATCAGTACTCTTCAATGCTCATTTCTCACTCAGTATCATAAACTATGTTGTTATCAAAGTCGTTGTTCATTGACTTATTGGCAGTGCTCACTGCAATCTCTTACTAATCCATCTCACTCCCTCTGTAGAACAAGGATATTGGCATCATGATCATTATTATCCCAGGAATATGTTAACAAAAAGTTAAGCACGTTCAGTTTTATTGACTGAGAGCCAGAGTTTCAGCACAAGGTCTGGTTCACGCTAGTGCAATTTCTGATGGGACTTGAGTCGCACCGATTGGAGGGACAGTGGAAATCATTGTTTTCAATGGTAAAACTTAGCACTGATTGATTTTAGAAAAGGTTCCTGCACTACTTTGTTGCGATTAAAGTGGAATTTTTCGCCCCATGGACTTAAATGGAAATGCACAGAAATAGCATGTACATGCGATTCAGATGTGATTTGGAAAGCGGTTTCATTTTTTAACCCTCAACTGACCTCCAAAGCAAAAGCAGTAGTAGTAATACTTGTAGTAATAGTACTACTACTAGTAGTAGTAGTGAAAGCAGCACCCAAGGCATAAAATTGTGTAAAAAATGCCCTTGGCACTTATTATCTCTGTCAATGACCTTGGCTTCCCTCCTCTATCAATCTTTACCTCTCCTTTATTGTGATCTGTCCCCTGAAAAGGTCAGATAATCTGGTGCTTCCGATTCTGTTTAACTGGGTCACCCAAGTATCACTAATGCCGCATACACACGAGCAGAAAAAGTCAGACAGAAGCTTTTCATAGTTTATTCCGATTGTGTGTATGTCTCATCTGACTTTTTTTTTTTTTTAAATTCTGACAGACCTAGAAATGGAACATGTTCTAAATATTTCAGACGGAACCAATTCCTATCGGGAAAACCGCTTGTCTGTATGCTGTTCCGAAGGAACAAAAATGACGCATGCTCTGAAGCAAGTACGAGACGGAAGCTATTGGCTACTGGCTATTGAACTTTTTCTAGTCCCGTCGTACGTGTTGTACGTCACCTCGTTCTGGACGGTCGGACTTTGGTGTAACTGTGTGTATGCAAGACCGCTTGAGCGGAATTCCGTCGGAGAAACCGTCGGAGTTTGTACGCTGCATTACTCACATAAATCGCCCTCAAACAGTGATTGCTAAAGGTGAGGTGTGTTGCACCTGTGGTCATCTGACCTCAACAGACATCCAACCTTTACAGAATGGATTGCTTAAATAGACAATATTGCCAATAGTTTATGGTAAATTTTGTTGACCTGAGTGGTCAAATATTAAACAAAATCTGGAAGTGACCATTTTAAGACTATCATGTGTTCTAATTTCTAAATATACAATAAAGCCATTTGATGTTTTTCAAAAAATGGACCACTCTTCCTCAGAGAATTATGGCTCCCAGGGTGGGATTTTTCATAGGCCATATAGGCTATGAAAGAACTGGGCAATCAACTTAATGGGTTGGCATCTACAAGCAGCAGCTGGAAAGTTCCTAGCTATGTGGATGACTATTGTTGCAAAATGCAGCCTACTCATGTGCAGAATAAGAAACCGATCCTATATCTAAAAACCAGTAATCCTTCCCTTGGTAAATAATGACTCTAATAAAGATAGCCATATATTGATTATTTCTTTTGTTCAGACTGCTGATTGAACAGGTGGATGGGGGAATTACTCCCACTGTGCTATAGAATTTTGACAGCTGGAAACTCCTGCGGTCAGAATACAATGATTAATGCTACCGGCTATAGCTGGAGGCACTGATGGTTCAGGAAAAACCCAACAGGCTTCAACTCAAACCAGCCTGCCCATACATAGATGGAAATGAAAAATAAACCTGATGAATTTCGATATGGCCTCCCTTATGCAGGAGCCACACCAACCCTGCCTCCTTTAGCTGTCTGGTATGTCCAGAAAAATAAAGCAAGGTGCCATAATGCATGTGTGTTCTGGTACTAGCTCATATATATATTCTAAAACAAAGGAGCCATTGCGGCTTCTATTCACACAGGATTTATACCTCTAGGCTGAAAGAAAGCTGCCATTGTTTTTATTATGCCTCTGCATCCTTGGGGAAAAGATAGATACTCTGAAAATACCTCCCTCGAGTATGGTTCAGTGGAACAAATAAGTTATAATGGTATATAAATAACAATTAGTTTTAAAGTATATCTAAATCAAAGAAAAAAATGTGTGTGTGTGTGTGTGTGTATATATATGTATATGTGTGTGTATATATATATATATATATACACAGTGGGGACACAAAGTATTCGGACCCCCTTAAATTTTTCACTCTTTGTTATATTGCAGCCATTTGCTAAAATCATTTAAGTTCATTTTTTTCCCTCATTGATGTACACACAGCACCCCATATTGACAGAAAAACACAGAATTGTTGACATTTTTGCAGATTTATTAAAAAAGAAAAAGAAAAACACCTTCATTTGAGTCCAGTTGTGTTTGATTATACTGATTAGACTTGCTTAGGAAAGCCACACACCTGTCTATATAAGACCTTACAGCTCACAGTGCATGTCAGAGCAAATGAGAATCATGAGGTCAAATGAACTGCCTGAAGAGTTCAGAACAGAATTGTGGCAAGGCACAGATCTGGCCAAGGTTACAAAAAAATTTCTGCTGCACTTAAGGTTCCTACGAGCACAGTGGCCTCCATAATCCTTAAATGGAAGACATTTGGGACGACCAGAACCCTTCCTAGAGCTGGCTGTCCAGCCAAACTGAGCTATCGGGGGAAAAGAGCCTTGGTGGGAGAGGTAAAGAAACCCAAAGATCACTGTGGCTGAGCTCCAGAGATGCAGTCGGGAGATGGGAGAAAGTTGTAGAGAGTCAACCATCACTGCAGCCCTCCACCAGTCGGGGCATTATGGCAGAGAGACACATGAAAGCCCGCATGGAGTTAGCTAAAAAACACCTGAAGGACTCCAAGATGGTGAGAAATAGGATTCTCTGGTCTGATGAGATCAAGATAGAACTTTTTGGCCTTAATTCTAAGCGGTATGTGTGGAGAAAACCAGGCACTGCTCATCACCTGTCCAATACAGTCCCAACAGTGAAGCGTGGTGGTGGCAGCATCATGCTGTGGGGGTGTTTTTCAGCTGCAGGGACAGGATGACTGGTTGCAATCAAGGAAAAGATGAATGCGGCCAAGTACAGGGATATCCTGGACGAAAACCTTCTCCAGAGTGCTCAGGACCTCAAACTGGGCCGAAGGTTTACCTTCTAACAAGACAATGACCCTAAGCACACAGCTAAAATTACGAAGGAGGCTCCACAACAACTCTGTGACTGTTCTTGAATGGCACAGCCAGAGCCCTGACTTAAACCCAATTGAGCATTTCTGGAGAGACCTAAAAATGGCTGTCCACCAACGTTTACCATCCAACCTGACAGAACCGGAGAGGATCTGCAAGGAGGTATGGCAGAGGATCCCCAAATCCAGGTGTGAAAAACTTGTTGGAAAAAAAACCCTGCGAGCCACAATGATCTAATGCCTAGAGAATATCCCCACCTAGCTGCATGCGTAGATCACGTCTCATATACCGTGCACCAATGTAATAAAGGAAAATTTACGCTGAGCTAAAGTGTATAAATCACTGAATTCAAAATGTATAAAAAATATATATACTAATCAAAAAAAATCAATCATGCATATTGTGCTGAAAAACCGCACTAAATAAAATAATGGTGATATATCCAATGTAATATATGAATAATAAATCAAAATAATCTATACTAAAAACAACAGATATATATATACACGGTAAAGTGCAAAGTGCATATATAATACAGCAGATATACCATAGTGTGTATAAAATACAGAAAGTGCCCAGTGCCACACAATTAACGTGGTTAACAATCATAAAAGTGATCAGTGAATCCAATAAATAAAATCACATAAGTGTAAATAATATATGTCCATAGATGCAAATCCAGCATGCTTCTAGTGTTCTTTGTGCTGTAAAACCATGCTCCGGTGCCATCCAGTGACCCCCCCAGGTGTTGCGCTCACCTCAGAGCGTGTGACTCAGCTGTTAAACTAAGTCTAAACATGCTTTGGAGCCATCCCACGGCTCAATGATGATCACCAGATGCACAGTTCCAATTGCAGCTCCAAAGTATATATGAGAAAAAAGAGCTTGATGGTGTAATAATGTTTAAAAAATGTTTTATTTAAAATATAAAATTCACTCCCCACAATGGGGTACTCCAGTGGCGTAACTAGAACCTTCAGGGCCCCAGTGCAAGAAACCATGATGGGCTCCCCTTCCATCCGAGCCCCGGGCTTCAAATTTTGGGAGGGTGTCCATGTACATCGTCCCAAAACCGTGCTTCCCGCATGCCCCCTTTGACGTGCATCCAGAGCAATCACAGTGGCCCTTTACCATGTGATGTCAGCTGATCACATGTAAACAGACTTGCCGATTATCCGCAGCCCTTTCCTCCCACGCTGTGTCTGTGTTAGGAAAGGACTGCCATTAACTGTCAAGAATGTCAGAAAACTGTTTACACTGATAATCAGTGCCCCAGTCATCAGTGCCCATCAATGCCACCTATAAGTGTTCCCTATCAGTGCTCATTAATGCTGCCTATTAGTGCCCATCAAATCTGCCTATCAGCACCACCTATCAGTGCTCATTAATGCTGCCTAACAGCGTCCATCCGTGCCACCTATCAGTACTCTTCAATGCTGCCCATCAATACTGCCTGAGTTCTGCCTATCAGTGTTCTTCAGTGCCCATCAGTGCAGCCTATGAGTTCTGCCTATTAGTGCTCATCAATGCCCATCAGTGCCACCTATAAGTGCCCATCAATGCCTCCTATCAGTGCCTCCTATCAGTGCCCACCAGTGCCTCCCATCGGTGCCCATCTCAGTGCCCCCTAGTGCCTTCTCAGTGCCCCCTATCAGTGCCCCCTAGTGCCTTATCAGTGCCCCATATCAGTGCCCCCTAGTGCTTTCTCAATGCCCCCTATCAGTGCCCCCTAGTGCCTTCTCAACGCCCTCTATCAGTGCCCCCTAGTGCAAAATACAACAAAGTGCCAAGTGCCACACAATAAGTCCAATTTATGAAAGAAATGCACATAAAGTCCATAAAAGCAGTTCATAAAAAATCCAACGTGCGTGCATTAATCTTAGTGCTTAGTGCTCAGAATTCCATGCTCAAGTGCCATCCAGTGACCTCCAGTGATCTAATTGGGCGGCACAGTGGTGCAGTGGTTAGCACTCTCGCCTAGCAGTAAAAAGGGTCGCTGGTTCGAATCCCAACCACGACACTACCTGCCTGGAGTTTGCATGTTCTCCCTGTGCCTGCGTGGGTTTCCTCCGGGTACTCCGGTTTCCTCCCACACTCCAAAGACATGCTGGTAGGTTAATTGGCTTCTGTCCAAAATTGGCCCTAGTATATGAATGGGGACCTTGGATTGAGGGTAGGGACTGATGTGAGTGTGCGATGTACAGGGTTAGGGACAAGGGTCAGGGTTGTAGACACACACTCACTCAGGTTGAACTGGATGGACTGGTGTCTTTATTCAACCTTACTAACTATGTAACTATGTAACTATGTATGACCCCCCGGGGACAGCCGCTCATCTCAGAGCGTGCGACTCAGCTGTGAGACTGAGTCTAAACACGCTTATGAGCCATCCCATGGCTCATTGATGGAATCCAGATACATAGTTTTCAGCAGCAACTCCACAGTTAGGAATAAAGGAAAAGAAAAACTGGATAGTGTGATATCGTTTATAAATACTTATTAAAATGAAAGCTTCCCACATTAGGGTACTCACATTTGCAGTCTCCAAAGTTTGCTTGAAAATTTGCCTGTCAGGAGGGATAAGCTGTGCATCGCATCTCACTGGAGTGAAAGGCTCCGTGCTCCGTCCTGGCCCCTCCCCTACGCGTGTTCGACACAGGATCACGTGTCTTCATCAGGGGGATTTGATTGGATGGACGCTCTGCAGCCTAAATATAGTAATAGCGACCGTTTTGCCGTGGATTTGCAGACACTCTAGTACCAGGCTCCATGTGTTATTGCTCAGTGTATTGAACAGCGCCGCAGAAAGCAACAAGCATCTGTGAAACAAGGATTTATAGCTGTGTATATGGGGAACGAGTTAATAAAGTCCAACTCATAGCCCAAAAGGAAATGTCCACATATATAGAAATATATAAACAGCCAATGTGATGTTTGTGCAGGACAGATACCAATGTTCAGCACATATTATCCCAAACATACAAAATATACCAGTGCTACTGTATGACCTATGATAAAGCAATCTAACAGTAAATATCCACAATCAAATCTCATGTGTAATGGATGACTTCTAAGCATATCCCTAATACCATGTTGATTATATGTAGTGTCACTTAATAATAGTGTGTACTATGGATATTTCTTTCTCGAACATCACGGGACACAGAGCCACAGTAATTACTGATGGTTATATAGGTATCACTGGTGATTGGACACTGGCACACCCTATCAGGAAGTTCAACCCCCTATATAATCCCTCCCCCTTGCAGGGATACCTCAGTTTTTACGCCAGTGTCTTAGGTGATGGACGTGTAAAGATGTCCTGTGCTGAGCTCCAAAGGGAATATCCTAAGATCCTATACTGGGGCAAGCCAGGCGAACCGGATCCATTCAAAGTGTCTTTTCATGGCCGAATTGAATGGTACCCGGGCCTCGTGTCCGAAGAAACGAGGTTTTACCCGTAATGCTTCTCTTTTTAGAGAGCTGGACCCCGCAGATCAGAAAATGGCTTTAAACTTCCTAATTTCTGGCGAGGTGCTTTACGGTCCCAGAACTGTTGGATCCCCCTACTGATGGGGGCCCCAGTCTCTGATGGTTTTTTCAAACGGAGCCCACCGTGAGAGGTGAAGATTGGGTCTGTGTAAACGGCACCCTGCGGCTGGATAAGGTAAGAGGAGATTCCACAGAATTTTTGAGTTCTAGTGGCTTTTCTCCTTTAAGGTAAATGCATGCTATGCCTATTGTGACCACCGGGGGCTGCCAAGAGCACAAACCTACACATGCTGAATGTCTGTCTCAGGTGTTGTAATCGCTGTGTATGTCCCAGCGTATCAAGCAGGCTGCAAGCAGGTAAGGTGGAAGGGGGGATTTCTCATGTTTGAATGTTCCCCCCAGGCTAGAGAGGGGCCACAGGGGTCTAGAAAGTGGTTATACCACCCGGGCTCTGTGGCCTAATGGCCACCATCTCTGAAGATAGCCGTTCAGGCAAATCTTGTTACCAGTCTCCCTCCCCCCCCCCCCCATCCCCAGCCTTTTCTCCAGAGCATGACAGGAGAGTCGGCAGTGCGGGAGGCGCTCGTTTTTTTCAAAACTCGAGGGGGGGGGGCGGTAGAGGAGGGGGCGGGATGTCAGCACAGAGTGTTTAGACTCCCACTCAGGCCAGCTGCAGGCTATTAAAGGCACTCTGTACAGGTGCACTCAGCCTTCTGAGAGACACAGAGCTGACGGTCGCATGTAAGGTGGGACACAGGCATTCTCCTAGGCAGCATTTACTGAAGTAACACCAGACTGAGCATTGGGTAGCAAGGCTTTTAGCCAGACTACATCGCTCAGCGGACAGTGTTCATTTGTATACCTCACACCTTGTTGCTTTGCACTATGGGTAGAAGAGGTTCAAGCACCCCAGGAACCAGAGACACTAGGGGATCTCGTTCAGGTTCTGAGGGCCCCCTGTCGGCAGCATCCTTCCCCCCTAAAGATGGGCCAGGGACGGCTAGCCAGGGAGAGCCATCGGGGTCAGGGGCTACACCTGCTTCTGGCACTTCAGCCCCTGTATATATTACACAAGAGGTTTTTTCCTCAACCATTAATGGTCTAGAGGAAAGATTAATGGCCGTGATTACGTCTTCACTCAGTGGAAGAAAACGCACTAGGCTTTCCTCTGTTCCCCAAGACCCTCAGACAGAGGAGCTCTGGGATAAAGGAGATGAATCCCTTTCAGAGGATCGGGATGGGATGGATGATTCCTCTTCGGAGGATTCAGGTGGAGAGGGACCCTCTGCGACTTCCCAAGAGGAGAAAGTCTTAGTGCAGATCCTCACTGGATTGGTCCGCTCCACATTTAAGTTGCCCATACCTGAAACTGCTAAAGAATCCTCTTCTGCTTTGGGGTCACTGAAACCTTTCCAAGCAGCGCATGCTTTTCCTGTTCATATTTTACTTGAAAAGCTTATTTATTCTGAGTGGGATCACCCAGACAAACGTTTTTTTCCGCCGAGAAAGTTTTCAACACTTTATCCGATGGAAGAAAAGTTTATTAAAATGTGGGGAATACCAGCTATTGATGCCGCCATTTCCTCCATAAATAATAGCCTGACTTGTCCTGTAGACAATGCTCAGATGCTCAGGGATCCTGTAGATAAAAGGATGGAATCCCTATTGAAGGATGTTTTCTCCTTAGCAGGATCAGTGGCCCAACCTGCAATAGCAGCGATTGGAGTCTGTCAATACTTAAGAGACCATGTTAAGCAGGTCATCAAAGTATTACCTGAACAGCAGGCCCAGGGGTTTGCTAACCTTCCAGCGGCCTTATGCTTTGTGGTTGACGCCATTAGAGATTCTATTGTGCAAACCTCCCGTCTTTCACTGGGGTTGGTGCATATACGTAGAATCCTATGGTTGAAAAATTGGTCAGCCGAAGCACCATGTAAGAAGCTACTGGCTGGGTTTCCATTTCGTGGTGCAAGGTTGTTTGGAGAGGACTTGGATAACTATATCAAGAGAATCTCTTGTGGGAAAAGCACTCTCTTACCTGTCAAGAAGAAGAGTAAGCGTCCCTCTTTCAAACGGACTCTTTCCCCAGCGCCGGGGGCTTCAGCCTCCAGGCAGTCTCGACGGCCGCCTCCATCGGGGTCCAGAGACAAGAGTCAACCCCAGGGACAAAAGAAGTCCTGGGGAAAGAAGCCTACTAGGCAAAACACTAAGACCTCTGCATGAGGGGGCGCCCCCGCTCACTCGAGTGGGGGGAAGACTGCGACAATTCTCAGAGCTCTGGCAGGAGGACTTCCAGGACAGATGGGTAGTCTCCACGGTAACCTTAGGGTACAAGCTGGAGTTTCAGGAATTCCCTTCTCCTCGGTTCCTCAGATCAAATGTTCCCAGAGACCCAGAGAAGAAGCAGTCGCTCCTTCTAGCGTTAGAGCGACTTTTGTCGCAGGAGGTCATTATGATAGTTCCCGCAAAGGACCAGGGATTGGGCTTCTATTCCAACCTTTTTACGGTCCAAAAGCCAAATGGGGATGTCAGGCCCATTTTGGACTTAAGGGATCTGAACCGATTCCTAAGGATTCAATCCTTCCGCATGGAATCAATTCGAACAGTAGTTCCCACCCTGCAGGGAGGAGAATTTCTGGCATCAATAGACATCAGAGATGCATATCTGCATGTGCCCATTTTTCCTGCTCATCAGAAGTTTCTGCGCTTCGAGGTAGGAGGGCGCCATTTCCAGTTTATGGCTCTGCCCTTTGGGATAGCCACTGCACCTCGAGTGTTCACAAAGATCTTGGCTCCTCCTCTGGCCAGATTAAGGGCTCAGGGTATAGCTGTCATAGCATACCTAGACGACCTGCTCTTGATAGACCGGTCGGTAGCCTCTTTGAATGGAAACTTGAGGACCACGGTCAGGTATCTAGAACACCTGGGTTGGATCCTCAACTTAGAAAAGTCTTTCCTAAAACCAGTAAGAAGACTGGAATATTTAGGTCTGATTATACATACAAGCCAGGAGAAAATATTTCTACCCCAGGCAAAGATCACTGCTTTGAGAGAGCTGATTCTGACAGTAAGGACCAAGAAGGGTCCCTCAGTCCGCCTTTGTATGAGGCTACTAGGGAAGATGGTGTCTTCATTCGAAGCAGTTCCCTATGCTCAGTTTCACTCAAGAATGCTGCAACACAGTATTCTGTCGACCTGGAACAAGAAAGTTCAGGCATTAGACTTTCCGATGCACCTGTCGCATGCGGTGCGTCAGAGCCTCAATTGGTGGCTCATACCCGAAAACCTGCAGAAGGGGAAATCCTTTCTACCGGTTACCTGGACGGTGGTAACAACAGATGCCAGTCTGTCAGGTTGGGGAGCAGTTCTGGAACAGGCTGCGGTCCAAGGAGTATGGTCCAAGACAGAGAGGACCTTACCCATCAACATTCTGGAGATCCGGGCGATACATCTAGCTCTAAAAGCCTGGACTATCAGGTTACAGGGTTGTCCGGTCAGGATCCAGTCCGACAATGCCACAGCAGTGGCTTATGTCAATCATCAGGGAGGCACCCGGAGCCGAGCTGCTCAAAAAGAGGTGAACCAGATCTTAGTCTGGGCAGAGATGCATGTGCCATGCATATCGGCAGTTTTCATCCCGGGAATAGAGAATTGGCAGGCGGACTATCTAAGTCGCCAGCAGTTACTTCCAGGGGAATGGTCTCTGCATCCCGACGTCTTTTGGGCCATATGCCAAAGATGGGGGGTTCCAGATGTAGATCTCTTTGCATCCCGATTCAACAAAAAGATAGACAGATTTGTGGCAAGGACAAAAGATCCTCTTGCATGCGGGACGGATGCGTTGGTGATTCCGTGGCATCGGTTCTCACTGATTTACGCATTCCCGCCTATTCTGCTACTACCACGACTCCTTCGCAGGATCAGGCAGGAAAGGAAGTCGGTACTTCTGGTGGCCCCCGCTTGGCCCAGAAGGACTTGGTATGCAGAAATAGTAAGGATGACGGTAGGTTCCCCGTGGACACTACCGGAACGCCCAGACCTGTTATCTCAAGGTCCGGTGTTCCATCCTGCCTTACAAACGCTAAATTTGACGGTTTGGCTATTGAGACCCACGTTCTGAAGAGTCGTGGGCTCTCAGGTCCTGTCATATCTACCTTGATTAATGCAAGGAAGCCAGCTTCCAGGATGATTTATCATAGAGTCTGGAAAGCTTATATAACCTGGTGTGAATCCAGAGGTTGGCATCCCAGGAAATATGTCATAGGTAGAATCCTTGATTTTCTACAGATGGGATTAGAGATGAAGCTGGCCTTGAGTACCATCAAGGGCCAGGTCTCTGCTTTATCAGTATTATTTCAGCGGCCACTTGCTTCGCATTCTTTGGTCCGAAACTTTATGCAGGGGGTGATGCGTCTTAATCCTCCGGTTAAAGCGCCCCTAAACCCCTGGGACTTGAATTTGGTCCTGGCTGTGTTACAGAAACGGCCTTTTGAACCAATAAGTCAGATTCCTTTGGTCTTGTTGACAAGGAAATTAATTTTTCTGGTGGCCATCTCTTCTGCTAGAAGAGTATCAGAATTAGCAGCTCTTTCCTGTAAGGAGCCTTATTTGATTATACACAAGGATAGAGTGGTACTACGCCCTCATCCTAGTTTTTTACCGAAGGTGGTTTCTGATTTTCATTTAAACCAAGACATTGTTCTACCTTCCTTTTTTCCAGATCCCTGTTCTCCGGAAGAGAGATCTCTACATTCGTTGGATGTAGTAAGAGCAGTTAAGGCCTATCTAGGGGCAACTACTCAGATCCGCAAGACGGATGTTTTGTTTGTGCTGCCAGAGGGTCCCAATAGAGGACAGGCAGCGTCAAAAGCTACCATTTCTAAATGGATTCGACAGTTGATCATTCAAGCTTACGGTCTGAAGCAGAAGATTCCTCCGTTTCAGATCAGGGCACATTCCACAAGGGCTATTGGTGCTTCTTGGGCAGTGCATCACCGGGCCTCTATGGCTCAAATCTGCAAGGCCGCAACCTGGTCTTCAGTTCATACATTCACCAGATTCTATCAGGTGGATGTGAGAAGGCATGAGGATATCGCCTTTGGGCGTAGTGTGCTGCAGGCAGCGGTACAGGGTCCTCAGGTCTGATTGCACCCTACTTGGTCGTGGTTCCCCCCCCTCAGGTAGCATTGCTCTGGGACATCCCATCAGTAATTACTGTGGCTCTGTGTCCCGTGATGTTCGAGAAAGAAAATATGATTTTTTAAAACAGCTTACCTGTAAAATCCTTTTCTTTCGAAGGACATCACGGGACACAGAGGTCCCACCCCTCTTCTAATACACTATATTGCTTGGCTACAAAACTGAGGTATCCCTGCAAGGGGGAGGGATTATATAGGGGGTTGAACTTCCTGATAGGGTGTGCCAGTGTCCAATCACCAGTGATACCTATATAACCCATCAGTAATTACTGTGGCTCTGTGTCCCGTGATGTCCTTCGAAAGAAAAGGATTTTACAGGTAAGCTGTTTTAAAAAATCCTATTATTTAAAATCATCATCCTAATGTGGTAGCAACAATCTGTTACAAAATGGGAACATCCCCAAGTTCAAAGACCTATATGCACCCCCAAAATACATTAGAAATGAATATGACATAAAATTGAAGATAACATTAGATCCAAAGTAGAAAAATAAAATACGTATAAAACGCATATATGCATGCGTGTGTATAGATACGCACACATATATATATAAAATTCTATAGAGGCACAAAATTTCATAGAGATACCACTACAAGCATTTGAATGAAATTTAAAAAATATATATATATGTATGAAATGCAATGTTATTTTATAATGAAAATAAAATTAAACCGTTAAAAAGATTTTTTTAATTAAAAAATATATATAATATCAGAGCCATAAAACTAGGATACAGTGATAGGAGCTTGTGTATATATGTGTACTCTTCGATCTGTTTGATCTCATTGCAGAAAAAAGAGCAGAATGTGTGTTTTTTTACAGTTAAATAAACGCAGGGTCAATCGTTGCTTAAAATACATTAATAATTGCTTAAAAAACACTTTAGGGATGTGCACAACCAAAGTACAGCTGGTTTGCGTTTTTGGGGCATTGAGGCACCTAAACGCCATTGGAGGGGCTCCAATTATGTTAGGGACATCAGCAAGCGTGAATCCTGGTGGATATACCAATTGGGTTCAATAGCACCTGGGGGATTGAACAAAGATTTTGATTTAAAATGTTTTTTAAGCAATTATTAATGTATTTTAAGCAACGATTGACCCTGCCTTTATTTAACTGTAAAAAAACACAAATTCCGCTCTTTTTTCTGCAATGAGATCAAACAGATCGAAGAGTACACATATATACACAAGTTCCTATCACTGTATCCTGTATCCTTTTAATTAAAAAAAATCTTTTTAACGTTTTAATTTTATTTTTATTATAAAATAACATTGCATTTCATACATATATATATATTTTAAATTTCATTCAAATGCTTGTAGTGGTATCTCTATGAAATTTAGTGCCTCTATAGAATTTTATATATATGTGTGTGCGTACCTATACAGTACACACGCATGCATACATCGTGTTTTATACGTATTTTAATTTCTACTTTGGATCTAATGTTATCTTCAATTTTATGAGAAAAATAAGGGGACTAGGGGAAAAAAGGGGACAATGGGGACTTTATATGAAACACATCACTAGGGCAGGCTGAGTCATCAGATGTAAAAAAATGTAAATTTATTGATACCACATGAGAAACAAGGTGCAATAGATGATACTCGCATATAGTCAATAGATAAGGTACAAAGTATGTAAAACATGGCAGTAGAACATATAATAGTAGCATAGTAACATGTTATACATTGTAACATAGGTAGATTGCAACATCATCAAAAATTACACCCCACATGTGTATACGTGATTCATATTGTATTAAAATCCAACTGATGGCTAAAACACTAAAATGCCCATGGTAGATACATATTCGTTGTGACATGTCAAAAAGTTATGAATGTTCAGTTGTATTGCTCGACGCGTTTCGTGGAAGTTTGTCCACTCATCAGGAGCAGCTATCTGGAAATATCTAGAGTAACGTATAAAGTAGTAATTAATAATATTTAATTACAACAGGAAGAGGGGAAGCAAAACCGCTAGTCCTAACACTCTTACCTGTAGATATATGGTAAAATAGTAGTAGGGCATATATAGGAAAGTTCATGATGGTGGAAGATAACCAGGGGTGGACACAACAACCCCACGGGAGCTGAGGAGGCAACCAAGAGGAGGCAGGGCGAGGCCCCTTTTTTCCCCTAGTCCCCTTATTTTTCTCAGATATAATTGGATGGAGACCTGTGTACCGGATGGTCATGGTCTCATATAAAGTCCTAACCTATACCTCTTGTTTCAATATTAATATGGGATGGAAACACACACTAAATACTATATATACCATTGCTGTGGTCTTGTGTCATATGCCTAGTTATTATATTTACTTGCTATCACTGGAATATCTTTGTTTTATCCTAGTCATGTTATCTATCCAGGTTGATACTCGGGGGGTGGATCCTTTCCATCCCCGGGAGCTGCGACGCGCACCGTTGCTATCCCCCTATCCCCCTGATCCACCAGTCATGGGATTGGGGGCGTGTGTCCGCTGTGCGTCGACGCCACGCCCCGCACGTCGGCCCGTTTGGCGTCAGTCGACGTCACGTGCCGTCGTGACGCTGTGTCCATCTGGCGTGCTTATTGATGGAGGCCGGGGGTTGCCTATATAGGCGCTAGTCGCCTTAGTGGGCTGCCTCCTCTCCTCCCTCCTAGCACGTCTTAGCGTGACGTTGGGGGTTTACCTCGTTGGCTGGCGGGCTGAGACTTCATCTTAGGTAACCGTAGATCTCCTTGCACCATGCTTTCTTTATCCCCCTTTACACACCCGTCCTGACTCTACCTGCCTTGCACTATCCCTCCACCTTGTTCGCTTGGTGTTGTGGTGGGCTTTCTTTTTTCACTCCACCGGTCTCCCGGACACGATCTGTCTGTTTTTCCTATGTTCACTCCACTGTCACTTCACCTTGTCCTACACCTGATCTTTCACCTAGTGGTCATCCAACATTACTTGTTTTTTACCTATACGTATCTTATTTTATTTATCTACAGTTACCTTGGGTCAATGCTCTATCTTACACCACCATGTTGGAACCCTAGGTGAACCTTTTCACTACCTATTGCTCTACGGCGTCCTGAGCTGCCTCGCCCTGCCGCCTCTTGGTTGCCTCCTCAGCTCCCGTGGGGTTGTTGTGTCCACCCCTGGTTATCTTCCACCATCATGAACTTTCCTATATATGCCCTACTACTATTTTACCATATATCTACAGGTAAGAGTGTTAGGACTAGCGGTTTTGCTTCCCCTCTTCCTGTTGTAATTAAATATTATTAATTACTACTTTATACGTTACTCTAGATATTTCCAGATAGCTGCTCCTGATGAGTGGACAAACTTCCACGAAACGCGTCGAGAAATACAACTGAACATTCATAACTTTTTGACATGTCACAACGAATATGTATCTACCATGGGCATTTTAGTGTTTTAGCCATCAGTTGGATTTTAATACAATATGAATCACGTATACACATGTGGGGTGTAATTTTTGATGATGTTGCAATCTACCTATGTTACAATGTATAACATGTTACTATGCTACTATTATATGTTCTACTGCCATGTTTTACATACTTTGTACCTTATCTATTGACTATATGCGAGTATCATCTATTGCACCTTGTTTCTCATGTGGTATCAATAAATTTACATTTTTTTACATCTGATGACTCAGCCTGCCCTAGTGATGTGTTTCATATAAAGTCCCCATTGTCCCCTTTTTTCCCCTAGTCCCCTTATTTTTCTCAGATATAATTGGATGGAGACCTGTGTACCGGATGGTCATGGTCTCATATAAAGTCCTAACCTATACCTCTTGTTTCAATATTAATATGGGATGGAAACACACACTAAATACTATATATACCATTGCTGTGGTCTTGTGTCATATGCCTAGTTATTATATTTACTTGCTATCACTGGAATATCTTTGTTTTATCCTAGTCATGTTATCTATCCAGGTTGATACTCGGGGGGTGGATCCTTTCCATCCCCGGGAGCTGCGACGCGCACCGTTGCTATCCCCCTATCCCCCTGATCCACCAGTCATGGGATTGGGGGCGTGTGTCCGCTGTGCGTCGACGCCACGCCCCGCACGTCGGCCCGTTTGGCGTCAGTCGACGTCACGTGCCGTCGTGACGCTGTGTCCATCTGGCGTGCTTATTGATGGAGGCCGGGGGTTGCCTATATAGGCGCTAGTCGCCTTAGTGGGCTGCCTCCTCTCCTCCCTCCTAGCACGTCTTAGCGTGACGTTGGGGGTTTACCTCGTTGGCTGGCGGGCTGAGACTTCATCTTAGGTAACCGTAGATCTCCTTGCACCATGCTTTCTTTATCCCCCTTTACACACCCGTCCTGACTCTACCTGCCTTGCACTATCCCTCCACCTTGTTCGCTTGGTGTTGTGGTGGGCTTTCTTTTTTCACTCCACCGGTCTCCCGGACACGATCTGTCTGTTTTTCCTATGTTCACTCCACTGTCACTTCACCTTGTCCTACACCTGATCTTTCACCTAGTGGTCATCCAACATTACTTGTTTTTTACCTATACGTATCTTATTTTATTTATCTACAGTTACCTTGGGTCAATGCTCTATCTTACACCACCATGTTGGAACCCTAGGTGAACCTTTTCACTACCTATTGCTCTACGGCGTCCTGAGCTGCCTCGCCCTGCCGCCTCTTGGTTGCCTCCTCAGCTCCCGTGGGGTTGTTGTGTCCACCCCTGGTTATCTTCCACCATCATGAACTTTCCTATATATGCCCTACTACTATTTTACCATATATCTACAGGTAAGAATGTTAGGACTAGCGGTTTTGCTTCCCCTCTTCCTGTTGTAATTAAATATTATTAATTACTACTTTATACGTTACTCTAGATATTTCCAGATAGCTGCTCCTGATGAGTGGACAAACTTCCACGAAACGCGTCGAGCAATACAACTGAACATTCATAACTTTTTGACATGTCACAACGAATATGTATCTACCATGGGCATTTTAGTGTTTTAGCCATCAGTTGGATTTTAATACAATATGAATCACGTATACACATGTGGGGTGTAATTTTTGATGATGTTGCAATCTACCTATGTTACAATGTATAACATGTTACTATGCTACTATTATATGTTCTACTGCCATGTTTTACATACTTTGTACCTTATCTATTGACTATATGCGAGTATCATCTATTGCACCTTGTTTCTCATGTGGTATCAATAAATTTACATTTTTTTACATCTGATGACTCAGCCTGCCCTAGTGATGTGTTTCATATAAAGTCCCCATTGTCCCCTTTTTTCCCCTAGTCCCCTTATTTTTCTCAGATATAATTGGATGGAGACCTGTGTACCGGATGGTCATGGTCTCATATAAAGTCCTAACCTATACCTCTTGTTTCAATCTTCAATTTTATGTCATATTCATTTCTAATGTATTTTGGGGGTGCATATAGGTCTTTGAACTTGGGGATGTTCCCATTTTGTAACAGATTGTTGCTACCACATTAGGATGTTGATTTTAAATATATCCATAGTACACACTATTATTAAGTGACACTACATATAATCAACATGGTATTAGGGATATGGTTAGAAGTCATCCATTACACATGAGATTTGATTGTGGATATTTACTGTTAGATTGCTTTATCATAGGTCATACAGTAGCACTGGTATATTTTGTATGTTTGGGATAATATGTGCTGAACATCGGTCTCCGTCCTGCACAAACATCACATGATATATATGATTTATGATATACATGATATACATGATTTATATATTTCTATATATGTGGACATTTCCTTTTGGGCTATGAGTTGGACTTTATTAACTCGTTCCCCATATACACAGCTATAAATCCTAGTTTCGCAGATGCTTGTTGCTTTCTGCGGCGGCGTTCAATACACTGAGCAATAACACATGGAGCCTGGCACTAGAGTGTCTGCAAATCTGCGGCAAAATGGCCGCGATGACTATATTTAGGCTGCAGAGTGTTCGTCCAATCAAATCCCCCTGATGAAGACACGTGATCCTGTGTCGAACACGCGTAGGGGAGGGGCAGGATGGAGCACGGAGCCTTTCACTCCATGGAGATGCGATGCACAGCTTATCCCTCCTGACAGGCAAACTTTGAGGCAAACTTTGGAGACTGTTATCAGATTGGTGCACTCACGCACCTTGCAAATGTGAGTACCCTAATGTGGGGAGCTTTCATTCTAATAAATATTTGTAAACAATATCACACTATCCAGTTTTTCTTTTCCTTTATTCCTAACTGTGGAGTTGCTGCTGAAAACTGTGTATCTGGATTCCATCACTGAGCTGTGGGATGGCTCATAAGCATGTTTAGACTCAGTCTCACAGCTGAGTCGCACGCTCTGAGGTGAGCGGCTGTCCCCGGGGGGTCACTGGATGGCACTTGAGCATGGAATTCTGAGCACTAAGCACTAAGATTAATGCACGCACGTTGGATTTTTTATGAACTGTTTTTATGAACTTTATGTGCATTTCTTTCATAAATTGGACTTTAACCACTTGCCGACCGCCTAACGTATATATACGTCGGCAGAATGGCACGGGCAGGCAGAATCACGTACCTGTACGTGATCTGCCTCCCGCGGGCGGGGGGTCCGATCGGACCCCCCCCGGTGCCACCGGCGGTCGGCATCTGACTAGGAGCGTCGGGAGGCGAGGGGGAGACCATCCGATCGTGGCCCCCCCCTCGCGATCGCTCCCAGCCAATAGGAATCCTCCCCTGCCTGTGTGTAATTTCACACAGGCAGAGGATGTGATGTCATCTCTCCTCGGTCTGGCAGTTTCCGTCCCAGCGCCGAGGAGAGAAGACATGTAAGTGCACACAACACACACACACACAGTAGAACATGCCAGGCATACCTTACACCCCCGATCCCCCCCCGATCGCCCCCCGATCCCCCCCCCGATCACCCCCCCCCCCTGTCACAAACTGACATTAGCAGTATTTTTTTTTTTTTTTTTCTGATTACTGCATAGTGTCAGTTTGTGACAGTTACAGTGTTAGGGCAGTGAATATTACCCCCCTTTAGGTCTAGGATACCCCCCTAACCCCCCCTAATAAAGTTTTAACCCCTTGATCACCCCCTGTCACCAGTGTCACTAAGCGATCATTTTTCTGATCGCTGTATTAGTGTCGCTGGTGACGCTAGTTAGGAACGTAAATATTTAGGTTCGCCGTCAGCGTTTTATAGCGTCAGGGACCCCCATATACTATCTAATAAAGGTTTTAACCCCTTGATTGCCCCCTAGTTAACCCTTTCACCACTGATCACCGTATAACTGTTACGAGTGACGCTGGTTAGTTCGTTTATTTTTTATAGTGTCAGGGCACCTGCCGTTTATTACCGAATAAAGGTTTAGCCCCCTGATCGCCCGGCGGTGATATGCGTCGCCCCAGGCAGCGTCAGATTAGCGCCAGTACCGCTAACACCCACGCACGCAGCATACGCCTCCCTTAGTGGTATAGTATCTGTACGGATCAATATCTGATCCAATCAGATCTATACTAGCGTCCCCAGCAGTTTAGGGTTCCCGAAAACGCAGTGTTAGCGGGATCAGCCCAGATACCTGCTAGCACCTGCGTTTTGCCCCTCCGCCCGGCCCACCCAAGTGCAGTATCGATCGATCACTGTCACTTACAAAACACTAAACGCATAACTGCAGCGTTCGCAGAGTCAGGCCTGATCCCTGCGATCGCTAACAGTTTTTTTGGTAGCGTTTTGGTGAACTGGCAAGCACCAGCCCCAGGCAGCGTCAGGTTAGTGCCAGTAGCGCTAACACCCACGCACGCAGCATACGCCTCCCTTAGTGCTATAGTATCTGATCGGATCAATATCTGATCCGATCAGATCTATACTAGCGTCCCCAGCAGTTTAGGGTTCCCACAAACGCAGTGTTAGCGGGATCAGCCCAGATACCTGCTAGCACCTGCGTTTTGCCCCTCCGCCCGGCCCAGCCCAGCCCACCCAAGTGCAGTATCGATCGATCACTGACACTTACAAAACACTAAACGCATAACTGCAGCGTTCGCAGAGTCAGGCCTGATCCCTGCGATCGCTAACAGTTTTTTGGGTAGCGTTTTGGTGAACTGGCAAGCACCAGCGGCCTAGTACACCCCGGTCGTAGTCAAACCAGCACTGCAGTAACACTTGGTGACGTGGCGAGTCCCATAAGTGCAGTTCAAGCTGGTGAGGTGGCAAGCACAAGTAGTGTCCCACTGCCACCAAGAAGACAAACACAGGCCCGTCGTGCCCATAGTGCCCTTCCTGCTGCATTCGCCAATCCTAATTGGGAACCCACCGCTTCTGCAGCGCCCGTACTTCCCCCATTCACATCCCCAACCAAATGCAGTCGGCTGCATGAGAGGCATTTTCTTTATGTCCTCCCGAGTACCCCTACCCAACGAACCCCCAAAAAAGATGTTGTGTCTGCAGCAAACGCGGATATAGACGTGACACCCGCTATTATTTTCCTTCCTGTCCTGACAATCCTGGTCTTTGCATTGGTGAATGTTTTGAACGCTACCATACAATAGTTGAGTATTAGCGTAGGGTACAGCATTGCACAGACTAGGGCACACTTTCACAGGGTCTCCCAAGATGCCATCGCATTTTGAGAGACCCGAACCTGGAACCGGTTACAGTTATAAAAGTTAGTTACAAAAAAAAGTGTAAAAAAAAAAAAAAAAAAAAACATACAAAAATATAAAATAAAAAAAAAATAGTTGTCGTTTTATTGTTCTTTCTCTCTCTATTCTCTCTCTCTATTGTTCTGTTCTTTTTTACTGTATTCTATTCTGCAATGTTTTATTGTTATTATGTTTTATCATGTTTGCTTTTCAGGTATGCAATTTTTTATACCTTACCGTTTACTGTGCTTTATTGTTAACCATTTTTTTGTCTTCAGGTACGCCATTCACGACTTTGAGTGGTTATACCAGAATGATGCCTGCAGGTTTAGGTATCATCTTGGTATCATTCTTTTCAGCCAGCGGTCGGCTTTCATGTAAAAGCAATCCTAGCGGCTAATTAGCCTCTAGACTGCTTTTACAAGCAGTGGGAGGGAATGCCCCCCCCCCCCCCAACGTCTTCCGTGTTTTTCTCTGGCTCTCCTGTCTCAACAGGGAACCTGAAAATGCAGCCGGTGATTCAGCCAGCTGACCATAGAGCTGATCAGAGACCAGAGTGGCTCCAAACATCTCTATGGCCTAAGAAACCGGAAGCTACGAGCATTTTATGACTTAGATTTCGCCGGATGTAAACAGCGCCATTGGGAAATTGGGAAAGCATTTTATCACACCGATCTTGGTGTGGTCAGATGCTTTGAGGGCAGAGGAGAAATCTAGGGTCTAATAGACCCCAATTTTTGCAAAAAAGAGTACCTGTCACTACCTATTGCTATGATAGGGGATATTTACATTCCCTGAGATAACAATAAAAATGATTAAAAAAAAAAAAAAATGAAAGGAACAGTTTAAAAATAAGATAAAAAAATAATAATAATAAAGAAAAAAAAAAAAAAAAAAAAAAAAAGCACCCCTGTCCCCCCTGCTCTCGCGCTTAGGCGAACGCAAGCGTCGGTCTGGCGTCAAATGTAAACAGCAATTGCACCATGCATGTGAGGTATCGCCGCGAAGGTCAGATCGAGGGCAGTAAGTTTAGCAGTAGACCTCCTCTGTAAATCTAAAGTGGTAACCTGTAAAGGCTTTTAAAGGCTTTTAAAAATGTATTTAGTTTGTCGCCACTGCACGTTTGTGCGCAATTTTAAAGCATGTCATGTTTGGTATCCATGTACTCGGCCTAAGATCATCTTTTTTATTTCATCAAACATTTGGGCAATATAGTGTGTTTTAGTGCATTAAAATGTAAAAAAGTGTGTTTTTTCCCCAAAAAATGCGTTTGAAAAATCGCTGCGCAAATACTGTGTGAAAAAAAAAAATGAAACACCCACCATTTTAATCTGTAGGGCATTTGCTTTAAAAAATATATATAATGTTTGGGGGTTCAAAGTAATTTTCTTGCAAAAAAAAATTATTTTTTTATGTAAACAATAAGTGTCAGAAAGGGCTTTGTCTTCAAGTGGTTAGAAGAGTGGGTGATGTGTGACATAAGCTTCTAGATGTTGTGCATAAAATGCCAGGACAGTTCAAAACCCCCCCAAATGACCCCATTTTGGAAAGTAGACACCCCAAGCTATTTGCTGAGAGTCATGTTGAGTCCATGGAATAATTTATATTGTGACACAAGTTGCGGGAAAGAGACAATTTTTTATTTTTTTTATTTTTTTTTGCGCAAAGTTGTCACTAAATGATATATTGCTCAAACATGCCATGGGAATATGTGAAATTACACCCCAAAATACATTCTGTTGCTTCTCCTGAGTACGGGGATACCACATGTGTGAGACTTTTTGGGAGCCTAGCCGCGTACGGGACCCTGAAAACCAAGCACCGCCTTCAGGCTTTCTAAGGCCGTAAATTTTTGATTTCACTCTTCACTGCCTATCACAGTTTCGGAGGCCATGGAATGCCCAGGTTGCAAAAAACCCCCCCAAATGACCCCATTTTGGAAAGTAGACACCCCAAGCTATTTGATGAGAGGTATAGTGAGTATTTTGCAGACCTCACTTTTTGTCACAAAGTTTTGAAAATTGAAAAAAGAAAAAAAAAAATTTTTTTTCTCGTCTTTCTTTATTTTCAAAAACAAATGAGAGCTGCAAAATACTCACCATGCCTCTCAGCAAATAGCTTGGGGTGTCTACTTTCCAAAATGGGGTCATTTGGGGGGGGTTTGTGCCACCTGGGCATTCCATGGCCTCCGAAACTGTGATAGGCAGTGAGGAGTAAAATCAAAAATGTACGCCCTTAGAAATCCTGAAGGCGGTGCTTGGTTTTCGGGGTCCCGTACGCGGCTAGGCTCCCAAAAAGTCCCACACATGTGGTATCCCCATACTCAGGAGAAGCAGCTAAATGTATTTTGGGGTGCAATTCCACATATGCCCATGGCCTGTGTGAGCAATATATCATTTAGTGACAACTTTGTGCAAAAAAAAAAAAAAAAAAAAAAAATTTGTCACTTTCCCGCAACTTGTGTCAAAATATAAAACATTCCATGGACTCAACATGCCTCAAAGCAAATAGCTTGGGGTGTCTACTTTCCAAAATGGGGTCATTTGGGGGGGTTTTATGTCATCTGGGCATTTTATGGCCTTCAAAACTGTGATAGGTAGTGAGGAGTAAAATCAAAAATGTACGCCCTTAGAAATCCTGAAGGCAGTGATTGGTTTTCGGGGCCCCGTACGCGGCTAGGCTCCCAAAAAGTCCCACACATGTGGTATCCCCATACTCAGGAGAAGCAGCAGAATGTATTTTGGGGTGCAATTCCACATATGCCCATGGCCTGTGTGAGCAATATATCATTTAGTGACAACTTTTTGTAATTTTTTTTTTTTTTTTTTTTTCTTGTCATTATTCAATCACTTGGGACAAAAAAAATGAATATTCAATGGGCTCAACATGCCTCTCAGCAAATTCCTTGGGGTGTCTACTTTCCAAAATGGGGTCATTTGTGGGGGTTTTGTACTGCCCTGCCATTTTAGCACCTCAAGAAACGACATAGGCAGTCATAAATTAAAGGCTGTGTAAATTCCAGAAAATGTACCCTAGTTTGTAGACGCTATAACTTTTGCGCAAACCAATAAATATACACTTATTGACATTTTTTTTACCAAAGACATGTGGCCGAATACATTTTGGCCTAAATGTATGACTAAAATTGAGTTTATTGGATTTTTTCTAGAACAAAAAGTAGAAAATATCATTTTTTTTCAAAATTTTCGGTCTTTTTCCGTGTATAGCGCAAAAAATAAAAACGGCAGAGGTGATCAAATACTATCAAAAGAAAGCTCTATTTGTGGGAAGAAAAGGACGCAAATTTCGTTTGGGTACAGCATTGCATGACCGCGCAATTAGCAGTTAAAGCGACGCAGTGCCGAATTGTAAAAAGTGCTCTGGTCAGGAAGGGGGTAAAACCTTCCGGGGCTGAAGTGGTTAATAATCACGTACCACATCCTGGATTTGATATTCACACTCATTGTGTGGCACTTGGAACTTTGTTGTATTTTGCACTTATCACTGTGATATATTTATATATATTTTTTACACTGTAAATTTTAGACTATATAATTTTTTTTTCATCCATTATATATACAGGTAGTAGTTCAGTAATTGCTACTCTCATTCTAAGGGTATACATCTAGTATATTATTTACACATTGTACTTTAAAAACACTTGTTTTTTTTATATATATATCCTTTGTGCCTTGCTGTGGCTGGATAAGCCACTTATGCGGTATTTTCAGTATACCTCATATGCATTAATAATCTCCAGATTGATATTTTCACCTTAGCGCAGCGTATCTTTTTGTATACATTGTATTGCACGGCATATGAAACGTGTTCTGCGTGGGCAGCTAGGTGATTTCCACATTTGATGCAATATACCATTGTGGCCCGCAAAATCCCCTTTTATCTATCTAGTGTCCCTATCAGTGCCTCCTATCAGTGCCCATCAGAGTCCTCTGTCTTCTCAGGACAGCACGGCTCTGAGCGAAGAGCGTGTCTCTCAGGTAACAGCAGCACCGTGACACCGGCATTGACAGTTTTATATCCCACTCCGACGGAGACCGTCCGGTCTGTCCTCTCTCGCACTGGATGATACAGGACACACAGCTGATCTCTCCCTTCTCTCCCCTCCCCTGTCCTGTGTGCTCCGCGGGAATTGTGAGCTCGTTAGCTTCACATTTGACTGCCCGCGGAGCACACTGGAGAGGGGAGGGGGGAGAAGGGAGAGATCAGCTGTGTGTCCTGTATCATCCAGTGCGAGAGAGGACAGACCGGACGGTCTCCGTCGGAGAGGGATATAAAACTGTCAATGCCGGTGTCTCTGTGCTGCTGTTACCTGAGAGACACGCTTTCCGCTCAGAGCCCTGTGAATAGAAACCCCGCTGGGCCCCCCCCCACAGTGACAGAATGCCTGGGCCCCGTCGCAAGTGCGACTGTGGCGACCCTGGTAATTCCGCCACTGGGGTACTCACAAATTTGAGGTGCGTAAGTGCACCAATCTATCCAAAGACCTTGAACAGTAAATGGTAGTAAGCAGGCCCGGATTTACTCCCTTTGCCGCCCCAAGGCCGGGTCCTTCAATGCCGCCCCACACACACACACACACACACACACCACGTCCTTTATCGATGACTTCTACAATAGATCAATTAAAAACATATCTCCATACACGAAAACACTGAAAATAACTGGCTTTAATTGTACAGACTAAAAATACTTCAGGGTAAGCGCGCGAGGGGTAAGGATTTTTCGCAGGCAATTTTTCAAGGCAATGGCTGGTGTTAGTGCTTCAATCATCCCCGGCACCATGGTTGTTATGGTGTCAGGATGATTGAAACACATTACTTCTATCATTACATTGTAATATAAACTGAAATAGTTCAACTCACCAGAATGCAGAATCATTGGGAGCCCTGAGCGTGTCACTTGCCACCATCTCTTGTCACTTGCCACTATGCCTGCCGCCAGATGGGGATGTCACTTGCCACGCTGCCTGCCACCAGATGGGGATGTCACTTGCCACCATGCCTGCCACCAGATGGGAATGTCACTTGCCACGCTGCCTGCCACCAGATGGAGATGTCACTTGCTACACTGCCTGCCACCAGATGGGGATGTCACTTGCTACACTGCCTACCACCAGATGGGGATGTCACTTGCCACCATGCCTGCCACCAGATGGAGATGTCACTTGCCACGCTGCCTGCCACCAGATGGGGATGTCACTTGCCACCATGCCTGCCACCAGATGGGGATGTCACTTGCCACGCTGCCTGCCACCAGATGGAGATGTCACTTGCCACGCTGCCTGCCACCAGATGGGGATGTCACTTGCTACACTGCCTGCCACCAGATGGGGATGTCACTTGCCACCATGCTTGCCACCAGATGGGGATGTCACTTGCCACGCTGCCTGCCACCAGATGGGGATGTCACTTGCCACCATGCCTGCCACCAGATAGGGTTGTCACTTGCCACGCTGCCTGCCACCAGATGGGGATGTCACTTGCCACACTGCCTGCCACCAGATGAGGATGTCACTTGCCACACTGCCTGCCACCAGATGGAGATGTCACTTGCCACGCTGCCTGCCACCAGATGGGGATGTCACTTGCCACACTGCCTGCCACCAGATGGGGATGTCACTTGCCACGCTGCCTGCCACCAGATGGGGATGTCACTTGCCACGCTGCCTGCCACCAGATGGGGGATGTCACTTGCCACGCTGCCTGCCACCAGATGGAGATGTCACTTGCCACGCTGCCTGCCACCAGATGGGGATGTCACTTGCCACCATGCCTGCCACAAGATGGGGATGTCACTTGCCACGCTGCCTGCCACCAGATGGAGATGTCACTTGCCACGCTGCCTGCCACCAGATGGGGATGTCACTTGCTACACTGCCTGCCACCAGATGGGGATGTCACTTGCCACCATGCCTGCCACCAGATGGGGATGTCACTTGCCACGCTGCCTGCCACCAGATGGGGATGTCACTTGCCACCATGCCTGCCACCAGATAGGGATGTCACTTGCCACACTGCCTGCCACCAGATGGAGATGTCACTTGCCACGCTGCCTGCCACCAGATGGGGATGTCACTTGCCACGCTGCCTGCCACCAGATGGGGGATGTCACTTGCCACGCTGCCTGCCACCAGATGGGGATGTCACTTGCCACCATGCCTGCCACCAGATGGGGATGTCACTTGCCACGCTGCCTGCCACCAGATGGAGATGTCACTTGCTACACTGCCTGCCACCAGATGGGGATGTCACTTGCCACACTGCCTGCCACCAGATGGAGATGTCACTTGCCACGCTGCCTGCCACCAGATGGGGATGTCACTTGCCACACTGCCTGCCACCAGATGGGGATGTCACTTGCCACCAGATGGGGATGTCACTTGCCACCATGCCTGCCACCACATGGGGATGTCACTTGCCACCAGATGGGGATGTCCCTTGCCAATGTTGCCATGCTGCCTGCCATCAGGAGGAGGGCGGAACAGCGGTGCGGGTAATAGGAGATGTCATCTTTCTCCCACGCCGCCGCACCGCTGACACTACTAGCTAATCTCAATTTTTTTAAAAATGGCGCAGAGCGGCGCAATCACGCTACTGTGCATGCGCCACCCGGCCGAGCGCTTACGAGCTTTCCCGAGCCCGGCCAGCTTCGGAACGGCGCATGCGCAGTTGCGTGGTCGGCTCGCGGCCATTTTTTCTATGGGCACTGGTGCCCATAATAGACTTTAATGGGCAGCACGAAAGGGGGGGCGGCCGCGAAGTCGCTGCAGGAGCGGCGTCGCCCCTACACCACTGCCGCCCCGAGGCCTGGCCTCGGTGGCCTTGTGGCTAATCCGGCCCTGGTAGTAAGGGTAACGTATGCGTCACATCCCAAACAAACACTCTGCTCCGTGCTTCGCCCTGGCCCCTCCCCTACGCATGTTCGACACAGGGTCACGTGTCTTCATCAGAGGGATATGATTGGACAGACGCTCTGCAGCTTAAATATACTCATCACGGCCGCGATTTTACAGCACAAAGAGCACTAGAAGCATGCTGGATTTGCATCTATGGACATATATTATTTACACTTATGTGATTTTATACATTGGAATCACTGATCACTTTGCAGTATTGCTTTTATAATTGTTAACCACGTTAATTGTGTGGCACTGGGCACTTTCTGTATACACACTATGGTATATCTGCTGTATTATATATGCACTTTGCACTTTAGTTTTTAGTATTGATTATTGTGAAAAACTTGTTGCATCTTTCCCAAAAAGACTCATGGCTGTATTAGATCAAAAGGGTGCTTCTACTAAATACTGAGCAAAGGGTCTGAATACTTAGGACCATGTGATATTTCAGTTTTCTTTTTTAATAAATCTGCAAAAATATCAACAATTCTGTGTTTTTCTGTCAATATGGGGTTCTGTGTGTACATTAATGAGGAAAAAAAAAACTTAAATGATTTTAGCAAATGGCTGCAATATAACAAAGAGTGAAAAATTTAAGGGGGTCTGAATACTTTCCGTCCCCACTGTATATATATATATATATATATATATATATATATATATATATATATATATATATATATATATATATACACAGTGGATATAAAAAATGTCAGGTTTCTGTGATGTAAAACAATTAGACAAAGATAAAGCATTTCAGAACTTTTTCCCCCTTTAATGTGACCTATAAACTGTACAATCCAGTTGAAAAACAAACTGAAATATTTTAGAGGGGAGAAGTAAAAATAAAAAAATAAAATAATATAGTTGCATAAGCGTGCACACCCTCATAACTGGGGCTGTAGCTGTGTTCAGAATTAAGCCTCTGATTAACCCCAAATTAAGTTCAGCTGTCCTAGTAAGTCTTTCCTAACATTAGAGGCGTGGCCTAACGCAGCATGTGAGCGGACGTCTTTCTTAGCAGCTCTGTGATCCCTCTGCACAATCCTGTGTAATCCTCCTCACCTGCCACACAAAATCGGCTGAAATCTCTCCTGTATGCTTGGGGAAGACTCTGCAACATTCTAGGGGGATTCTGGTGGATGGGAAAGCGAAGGAAGCAGCCCCTGGCGAGGATGAGTATTACCACACGCTCTGGTCAAGATGGCCGCCGTTCCACCATCCCACACTCGTCCCTGGCATCCACGCCGGATCTTTTTGAAGAGGAGCCTGATCCTTCACTACCACCTTCTCCCGGGACCTCGGCTCCCCCGGCACTATCGGTCATCCCTCCCCACAGCGATGATGGCCTTGAGGACGGTCCAGAACCGGAACCTACCCTGCTGGATGTCCTCAAACTAATTAAGGTAAACCACTCGGATATTATGGGGAAAGTGGAGGAACTTAAACTGGACACAACAATTATGCGCCAGGACATGCATAAAATGAGGGACCGGGTCTCTGAGACTGAACGCCGTATTAGCGACTTGGAAGATGCTGTCGGCCCGGTCCAAGCTACCCAATAAACGCATGGCACTAAAATCCTCTCCCTGGAGGACAAGGTGGACGATTTGGAGAACCGTCTGCGCAGAAATAACCTGCGTCTGGTGGGCCTTCCCGAGCGGGTTGAGGGTTCTGACCCGGTCTCCTTCCTAAAAAGCTGGTTTACCCAGGAATTTGGTAAAGACTGCCTATCCCCCTGTTTTGTTCTGGAGCGTGCACATAGAGTGCCTGGCAGGCCCCTTCCTGCAGGAAACCCCCTCGCACTATGGTAATCCGTCTTCTCAATTACCGTGACTGGGACTCTATTCTGCCTGCTGCCCGCATAAAGGGGAGCCTAAAGATCAACAATGCATCTGTGTCTCTGTTTCCTGATTACTCTCCGGCGGTCCGCGCCTCAAGAGCCAAGTACCAACACATTAAGCTGAAATTGAGGGAGAAGACCATCCAATACTCTATGCTGTTTCCCGCCATGCTGAGAGTTGTGCACTAAGGCCAGGTGCACTTTTTCCAAACCCCAGCAAATGCCCTTTCCTGGTTTGAGTTTCTGCATCAGCCGGGTCGAATGTCTGACCGGACCCTGGACACCTGAGCTAGTTATTCTCCTGGAAATACGTTTATTTTTCCTTTTTTCTTTCTTCCCGGCCATTGGGCCTTTACCTGTGGCAGGTGACTCAAGTTACCTGTATTCACAAGAGGACAAGATCTCAATTTGGGATCTATGCTGCTACTTGTATGCATATTTAGTTGACATCTGACTTTCCTTAAGTTTTGTTCACTGATTTGCCTGTATTGGCCATGTTTCTAGTATTTACTAGCAGTTTGGGATCTAAGCCTGCTCCTGGTTTTTGGGGTAAGGCAGGGGTTAACTATATGCTACTGCCAGTTCTCACTGTGTTTTTGCTAATTATAGGAATGTTGTGTACATGGTTGATTGATGTGTGTAAGTGTGTGTATGGTTTATGTCCTGCCTTGTCCTCCCTCTGGGACTGCAGCCGTGACAACACCTTTGATCTGTTGACTTTCAATAATTTAATATGTCTTTGGTCAAGTGTATCTCCTGGAATATTCGGGGTCTAAACTCAAAATTTAAAAGGGCTTCCCTGTTTGGATTCCTTAAGACTCATAAGCCTCATATACTGTGCCTGCAGGAAACACACCTTATGGGGTCAAAGGTGCTTGACTTAAAAAAAACACTGGGTTATGCACGGATATCATTCCACATTTTCTAATTATGCCAGGGGGGTGTCCATCCTTATAAGGAAGGGCCTCCCCTTCTCATGTGACAGAGTGATTTTAGACCCTAATGGGCGGTACATTTTTCTTCAATGTAAAATACACGCCACCCCATTACTTTTGGTGGTAGTGTATGCTCCCTCCCCCCTGTCACGGCTGCACTCTTTACAGATCTGTGTTTAAAACTCTCTGATCTGCCTACATTAGCCACCCTTATTGTGGGGGATTTTAACTCTGTAATTTACCCTAACTTGGATGGACTGAAACCCATCCAGTATGAATCTAAGCAGTTTTGTCAGTGGTGTACCTCCTTTGGATATATTGACCTATGGCGACAACAAAACCCTTTGGCCAGGGAACACTCTTGTCAATCCCGTTCTTACCGTACTCTTTCCAGGCTGGACTACGCTCTTGGGACTTCTTACCTGGTCTCATATACCCAGACAGTCTACTACATATCTCAGACGATTTCTGACCACTCCGCCCTGTGTGTTGAATTACTAGTAGGCCATAGACCCTCCTTTCGGTTGTGGAGGCTCAGTCCCCTCTGGATATCCACTCCCGAATTTAAGGAGTCGGTCCGGCGTGATATGTCCCTATATTGGGGGGACAACGCCGGATCAGCCTCTTTTGGCCCCACGTGGGATGCCTTTAAGGCGTCTGTACAGGGCTCATACATCTCTAACATTGCTAAACATAGGAGGTCCTCCAGAGCCGCTCTTCTGGCCTTGGAATCCTCTCTGGAGGCCGCTAGGGCCCAATACTCTGCGCTCCCGACCCCGGATGCTCATGGAGTTCTGGTGGGGGCGCACAGGGCCCTGGATCTCCACAGGGTAGACTCAGCAGTTATACTTGTTTGCCAGGCTACACGAGTATAGTGGGAAAAACATTAAAATGTTAGCTTTTCTCTCTCGCACTGAATATATAGACAGGACTATACCACAGATTCAATTGCCTGATGGCACTGTTACCTCAGATCCATTGACCATAAATCAGACGTTTAAGTCCTTCTACGAAAACTTATATGCAGCCCCCCCGGATGAATTGGAAACACTGGGGTTCTTTGATTCCCTTCAGTTTCCTGTATTGGAAGACTCCCACGTCTCCATATTAGACACTCCTATGACAATCGATGAGATTACTGACGCTATTTGCTCTCTACCCCCCAATAAAACACCTGGGTTGGACGGTTTGCCCACTGAATGGTACAAAACCTATGCTGATGAATTGGCACAGAAACTATTGCCCCTTTTTAATCGGGCAATGGAGGAGGGCGAACTTCCTCCCTCCATAACAGAAGCCCTCATTGTAGTGCTACCCAAACCTGATAAAGACAAACTATTGTGTGGGTCATACAATCCGATCTCGTTACTAAACAGCGATGTTAAAATACTAGCGAAGATTTTAGCTTTAAGACTACAAAAGGTCATTCTCCATCTTGTCCACAGGGACCAGACAGGGTTCATGCCTGGGAAGAGTACGTATGACAACATTTGTCGCCTTTATTTACATATTCACAGGGCTGCCACTGACAAGAGGAGCGGACTGGTGCTATCACTAGATGTGATGAAAGCATTTGATACGGTTAGCTGGTCCTTTCTTTGGGAAACTATGCATCGTATGGGTTTTAGCATCCAATTTATTGCTTGGGTCAGGTTGCTTTATACTAATCCCAGGGCAAGGAAAAGTACCAATAAGGATGTGTCGGACATGTTTACTTTGCAGAGGGGAACCAGGCAGGGCTGCCCACTTTCGCCACTTCTGTTTGCACTAGCCATTGAGCCACTTGCTCTGGCGGTGCGTCAGACGGTGACGGTGGGAGGCATCTGCTATGGCGAACTGTCGGAAAGGATCTCTCTATATGCGGATGACGCTTTGATCTATTTGGATGGCTCAGAGCAGTCATTTATCTCTTTGATGGAGGTTGTGGAGGAGTTTGGGAAGGCCTCGGGACTGAGAGTTGGCTGGGAAAAATCTGTTGCATTTCCTATAGGCCCTGAAAGGGATTATGCTTACCTAGCCCAATCTAAGCTGACCATATATCATATATTCAAATATCTAGGAATATATATTAATAATAACCTATCAAGTTTCCAGACCCTCAATATTAAACCAAATATAACACAAATGGAGACCAGGCTACGCTCCTGGGCCTCATTACCACTAAATTTAATTTGACGCTTAAATATTTTTAAAATGATATACTTACCCAAATTTCTCTACGTTTTCCGGGCTTCTCCAATCTTTTTGTTTAAGAAACTTTTTACTAAAATTAATTCACTTGTATCCTCCTTCCTTTGGCAGGGTTCGAGCCCGAGAATTGCTAGGGCCACACTCCAGGCTGCAAAGCTGGATGGTGGTTTAGCCTTCCCCAATTTATGTCACTATTTTATAGCATCACAGCTTGCCTATGTCTATGACTGTTTTTTTGAGGCCTCCTCTTCCTGCTCCACCGCTCTATTGACTGCAATTAATGGCCCCAGGGCCTCACTCGTTGATACATTACATAGGTCCGTGCCTAAACGCTGCTCTCGGGGCTCACCGATTGAAGTGGGTTGGCTAGCCTGGCACGAGGGTAATAAAGTAATCACAAAACCGGGAGGGGTGTCCCCCGAGGCTCCTTTATTGCATAATCCTGATTTCCTAGAGCTCCTGGGCCACCCCGATTCTCAGTGGTGGACAGGACTTGCATTACCCATGTCTCTCAGCTTTATTTAAATGATGTATTTATTTCATTTGAAGATCTGAAGGCAAGGTGTGGTGTAACACACAAATTTTATTTTAGGTACCTTTTATTGCGCCATGCTGTCAAGGCACAGTTCTCTGGTCTGTCCCTGGAGCTCACTGAATCACCTCTGGAGGTGCTAATGTCTGATCCGGACATCAGAAAACTGGTCACGACTGTGTATTCTCGCCTGCAAGTTGCGGGGGTTAAACCCTTTCAGATTGCTCAGCGGAAGTGGGAAAAGGAAATGCCTGGGTTGTCAGAGGAGGGGTGGGAGGAGGCCTCAGAGGTGTGCTTCCTTGACCTTATTGGATTAAATGACCAATATGTACAATTTAAATTCATACATCAGTTGCATTATACTCCTGCCAGGCTGGCCCATATGGGATGACTCTGCAGCTTCCTGCATTAGGTGTGGCTTCTCTAAAGCTGGATATATGCATATGTTTTGGTCCTGCCCTGTCCTGTCCACCTTTTGGAGGGACTTATTTTCTTTTTTTGAAAACACACTACATGATGGCAGCATCATGTTTTGGGGCTATTTTTCTTCAGCTGTAACAGGGGCCTTAGTCAAGGTAGAGGGAATTATGAACAGCTCCAAATACCAGTCAATATTGGCACAAAGCCTTCAGGCTTCTGCTAGAAAGCTGAACATGAAGAGGAACTTCATCTTTCAGCATGACAACGACCCAAAGCATACATCCAAATCAACAAAGGAAAGGCTTCACCAGAAGAAGATTAAAGTTTTGGAATGGCCCAGACAGAGCCCAGACCTGAATTCCACTGAAAATCTGTGGGGTGATCTGAAGAGGGCTGTGCACAGGAGATGCCCTCGCAATCTGACAGATTTGGAGTGTTTTTGCAAAGAAGAGTGGGCAAATATTGCCAAGTCAAGATGTGCCATGCTGATAGACTCATACCCAAAAAGACTGGGTGCTGTAATAAAATCAAAAGGTGCTTCAACAAAGTATTAGTTTAATGGTGTGCACACAATAAAGGTGGAAAAAGTTCTGAAATGATTTATCTTTGTCTCATTTTTTTACATCACAGAAACCTGACATTTTAACAGGGGTGTGTAGACTTTTTATATCCACTGTATACACACACTATATTACCAAAAGTATTGGGACTCCTTAGTCCGTAGGGTTCAGTATTGATTTGGGCCACCCTTTGCAGCTATAACAGCTTCAACTCTTCTGGGAAGGCTGTCCACAAGGTTTAGGAGTGAGTCTATGGAAATGTTTGACCATTCATCCAGAAGCACATTTGTGAGGTCAGGTACTGATGTGGGCGAAAAGGCCTGGCTCACAGTCTCTGCTCTAATTCATCCCAAAAGTGTTCTATCGTGTTGAGGTCAGGACCCCCTCCACCCCAAACTTGCTCATCCATGTCTTTATGGACCTTGCTTTGTGCACTGGTCCAAATCATTTAGTGGAGAGTGGATTATGGTGTGAGGTTGTTTTTCAGGGGTTGGGCTTGGCCCATTAGCTCCAATGAAGGGAACTCTTAAGGCATCAGCATACCAAGACATTTTGGACAATTTCATGATCCCAACTTTGTGGGAACAGTTTGGGGATGGCCCCTTCCTGTTCCAACATGACTGCACACCAGTGCACAAAGCAAGATCCATAAAGACATGGATGAATGAGTTTGAGGTGGAGGAACTTGACTGGCCTGCACAGAGTCCTGAACTCAACCAGATAGAACACCTTTGGGATGAATTAGAGTGGAGATTGCGAGCCAGACCTTCTCATCCACTTCAGTGCCTGACCTCACAAATGCGCTTCTGAAAGAATGGCCAAACATTCCCATAGACACACTCCTAAACATTGTGGACAGCCTTTGCAGAAGAGTTGAAGCGGTGGGCTAACTCAATATTGAACGGACTAAGACTGGGGTGTAATTAAAGTTCACGTGCGTGTAAAGGCAGGTATCCCAATACTTTTGGTAAAATAGTATATTTATATTTTGACAGTAAGGTACCCCACCAGGGTGATGATGCAGGATTCTTAACCAAGCAGGTTGAGGGGCTCCAGGGGCTTAACCTAATTAGGAGGAAACTGGCTTTTCAGTTTCCTCATGGTTTAGAAAATGTTGTTTTGGGACCTGGAGCCCGGGGATTTCTTAGCGATCTGAGTGGGGTGAAATCCACAGTCCTGGGTCCTGATTTTGTGAACCACCAGCTCACTGACTAGTCAGGTGTGTGCTGGGCTATTAATAGACACCTGACCATGGTTCTGGGCTCCACCCTTCTGAGAGCTCCAGGCTTACAAGGGAGAAGCCAGAGGAGAGCATGTGTGAACTGGTACAAACTGAGACCCAAGCCTGAGCCAGAGCAACGAGGGGCTACTATCTATGCAAGGAGTGTTGGCAAGAAAATGGTCTGTGGGAGATAGACAAGGGCCTAAATTCAAGGTCACAACTGCAATGTTGCATGTGTAAGCCAGGAGGCTGAATCTACCTATGTTTGGTGCTGATGGTGAAAACCCTTTGATTTTGTTTTTTTGAAATGTGTTTGATCTTCTTTATTTAATAAAAATGGGCAAGAAAAGCCCTTAAAAAGAAGACAAGAGAGCGGCAGTGTACTTAAACGCTCTACCTTTTGATGCTAGTTCTCACTATATATATCCAATGTCCTTATAACGTCCCTTCAACTGAACTGAAATCTCAAAATTTTTTTGTAAATTTCTCACCTGTCTTTTGTGAACTACAAAATACCATTCTTATATTATTATTATTATTATACAGGATTTATATAGCGCCAACAGTTTGCGCAGCGCTTTACAACATCGGGGAAGACAGTAAAATTACAATACAATTTAATACAGGAGGGATCAGTGGGCCCTGCTCGTTAGAGCTTATAATCTAAAAGGGAGGGTCAAGTGGAGCAAAGGGTAGTAGTTGTGGGGGATGATCAGATGGAAAAAATGAAAATACAGTTGTTAGGTGTGGGTAGGATAGGCTTCTCTGAAGAGGAGGGTTTTCAGGGATCGTCTAAAAGCTAATAAAGTAGGAGATAGATGGACAGATTGGGGTAAGGAGTTCCATAGCCTTAGAGAGGCTCTGGAAAAGTCTCAGAGACGAGCATTGGAGGATGTGATGAGAGAGCTAGGGAGCAGGAGGTCTTGAGAAGAACGAAGAGAATGATTAGGTTGGTATTTTGAGACTAGGTCAGTGATGTAGCGGGGGGCAGAGTTGTGGATTGCTGCGTAGCTAGTTATTAGTATTTTGAATTGAATTTGTTGGGTGAGCGGAAGCTAAGCTAAGATGAGGAGAGGGGGATTTGATTGTAGTCCAAATTAGGAGATGAGCCCAGGGTGACAATGCTCCTCCTCCATAAAATACAGTGGGTGAGCATTGTTACCTTAGGACAGAAAGTGTGTTATTGGCAGGGTGACCATTTAAAACAGGGCAAAAGGCCTGAAAATAGAAAAGTAACGCAGCTACCACATTTAAGGGCGTATGTGTTTCCACAAATGTGCAAAAAACACACTAAAACATCACGCTTGTGGTGCCATTATTTCTCTATGACAACCCTAACATACAACTGAATGTTCTTTATTGTTGCATCATTTGGAACGCTGCTTATTTTCCCTTTATAATTTATTAACTGGTATCACGGTTTGTTAAGTGGCTGCTATTTTTCCTTATTTACACAGTGCGCAGATTATACATTCTTTTACGCACACTCCTAACATGGGCAGGAGTCTCACATTTTGTTTTGTGACAAAATGTGTGGCAAACAAATGCAAAAAGGTCTGCTCATGAAAAAGGTACAGGAGATACTATGGGGCGTTTGTCACGCATAAGGTACCCCATTTAAGTGAATGGGCTGCCCCACACTGTCGCACAAAAAAAGGGGAAAAAAGTGCAAATGCATGTAGTGCAGATGTGAATGAGGCTATCGGACTGGAAAGCTGCAATATTTAAAATTTATTTTAAAAAATGCACAAATTGTAATGTTCACTAATGTTTATTGATTGTGTTTAAAAGTGATTTTTTTTTTTTAAAGAGAAACTGCAGTCTGCTCACATAATTGGTAATAAAAACATCTTTGCCATTCTGAAGCTTCCCTCCAACCACTTTGCATATTATTTTATATATACTGTGATTCTGCAGTTGCCAAATATACTGTAGAAATCTCCCTCCACTAAGTCTGGCTGCAGTCATTTTACCTGTGGGCAGCTGAAGCTGCTGCCTGTTCACTTCTTGAATTTACACAGAGGCACATCTCCAGCTCTGCAGCCCTGCAGCTCTCATTGGCCCTCTTATGACTCACCTCCCCCTCCCTTGCTGGCAAGGGGGGATGAGTCAGAGCTGTGACAGCTGTGCATGATGTCATAAGCCTAGGCTTTTTACTAGACAAAAAAGATTAAGTGCGCTGTATAAGGTATTTACTGGCAGAAAAAAAATGTTTTACTATCCAAAGTTAAAACAACAAGGGCAGAAGTTTTAATAGATGGAAATTTGAAAAACTGACCGAAGGTCCACTTTAATGTCTATGTGGCACAACTCACCTATCGCATGTACATGTCCAAGGCAGTTTTTCCATTGCTTAAAAAACACTTTAGGGATGTGCACAACTAAAGTACAGCTGGTATGCGTTTTTGGGGCATTGAGGCAACTAAACGCCATTGGAGGGGCTCCAATTATGTTAGGGACATCAGCAAGCGTGAATCTTGGTGGATACACCAATTGGGTTCACTAGCACCTGGGGGATTGAACAAAGATTTCGATTTAAAATGTTTTTTAAGCAATTATTAATGTATTTTAAGCAACGATTGACCCTGCCTTTATTTAACTGTAAAAAAACACAAATTCCGCTCTTTTTTCTGCAATGAGATCAAACAGATCGAAGAGTACACAAGCTCCTATCACTGTATCCTAGTTTTATGGCTCTGATATTATATATGTATTTTTCATTTAAAAAATCTTTTTAACGTTTTAATTTTATTTTTATTATAAAATAACATTGCCTTTCATACATATATATATTTTAAATTTCATTCAAATGCTCGTAGTGGTATCTCTATGAAATTTAGTGCCTCTAAAGAATTATATATATATATATATATATATATATATATATATATATATATATATGTGTGTGCGTGCCTATACACACGCATGCATACATTGCGTTTTATACGTATTTTAATTTCTACTTTGGATCTAATGTTATCTTCAATTTTATCTCATATTCATTTCTAATGTATTTTGGGGGTGCATATAGGTCTTTGAACTTGGGGATGTTCCCATTTTGTAACAGATTGTTGCTACCACATTAGGATATTGATTTTAAATATATATTCATAGTACACACTATTATTAAGTGACACTACATATAATCAACATGTTATTAGGGATATTGCTTAGAAGTCATCCATTACACATGAGGTTTGATTGTGGATATTTACTGTTAGATTGCCTTGTCATAGGTCATACAGTAGCACTGGTATATTTTGTATGTTTGGGATAATGTGTGCTGAACATCGGTCTCCGTCCTGCACAAACATCACATTGGCTGTCTATATATTTCTATATATGTGGATATTTCCTTTTGGGCTATGAGTTAGACTTTATTAACTCGTTCCCCATATACACAGCTATAAATCCTTGTTTCGCAGATGCTTGTTGCTTTCTGCGGTGCCGTTCAATACACTGAGCAATAACACATGAAGCCTGGCACTAGAGTGTCTGCAAACCTGTGGCAAAATGGCCACGATGACTATATTTAGGCTGCAGAGTGTCCGTCCAATCAAATCCCCCTGATGAAGACACATGATCCTGTATCGAACATGCGTAGGGGGGGCCAGGACGGAGCACGGAGCCTTTCACTCCACTGAGATGCGATGCACAGCTTATCCCTCCTGACAGGCAAACTTTGAGGCAAACTTTGGGGACTGTTATCAGATTGGTGCACTCATGCACCTTGCAAATGTAAGTACCCTAATGTGGGGAGCTTTCATTCTAATAAATATTTATAAACAATATCACACTATCCAGTTTTTCTTTTCCTTTATTCCTAACTGTGGAGTTGCTGCTGAAAACTGCGTATCTGGATTCCATCACTGAGCCGTGGGATGACTCATATGCGTGTTTAGACTCAGTCTCACAGCTGAGTCGCACTCTCTGAGGTGAGCGGCTGTCCCCGGGGGGTCACTGGATGGCACTTGACATTGGAATTCTGAGCACTAAGCACTAAGATTAATGCACGCACGTTGGATTTTTTATGAACTGTTTTTATGGACTTTATGTGCATTTCTTTCATAAATTGGACTTTAATAATCACGTACCACATCTTGGATTTGATATTCACACTCATTGTGTGACACTTGGCATTTTGTTGTATTTTGCACTTATCACTGTGATATATTTATATATATTTTTTACACGGTAAATTTCAGACTATATAATTTTTTATTCATCCATTTTATATACAGGTAGTAGTTCAGTAATTGCTACTCTCATTCTAAGGGTATACATCTAGTATATTATTTACACATTGTACTTTAAAATCACTTGTTTTTTTTATATATATATATATCCTTTGTGCCTTGCTGTGGCTGGATAAGCCGCTTATGCGGTATTTTCAGTATACCTCATATGCATTAATAATCTCCAGATTGATATTTTCACCTTAGCGCAGCGTATCTTTTTGTATACATTGTATTGCACGGCATATGAAACGTGTTCTGCGTGGGCAGCTAGGTGATTTCCACATTTGATGCAATATACCATTGTGGCTCGCAAAATCCCCATTTATCTATCTAGTGTCCCTATCAGTGCCTCCTATCAGTGCCCATCAGAGTCCTCTGTCTTCTCAGGACAGCACGGCTCTGAGCGAAGAGCATGTCTTTCAGGTAACAGCAGCACAGAGACACCGGCATTGACAGTTTTATATCCCTCTCTGACGGAGAACGTCCAGTCTGTCCTCCAAAGGCATGCCAGTCCAGTCTGTCCAAAGACATGCTGGTAGGTTAAAAAGTGCCCTGAGGCAATTCAGTTCGCAAAGGTAGCGCTATACAAGTCACTCATTCATTCATTCATTCATTTATTCATTCATGTCCTCTCTTGCACTGGATGATACAGGACACACAGCTGATCTCTCCCTTCTCTCCCCTCCCCTGTCCTGTGTGCTCCGCAGGAAATGTGAGCTCATTAGCCTCACACTTGACTGCCCATGGAGCACACTGGAGAGGGGAGGGGGAAGAAGGGAGAGATCAGCTGTGTGTCCTGTATCATCCAGTGCAAGAGAGGACAGACCAGACGGTCTCCGTCGGAGAGGGATATAAAACTGTCAATGCCGGTGTCTCTTTGCTGCTGTTACCTGAGAGACACGCTTTCCGCTCAGAGCCCTGTGAATAGTAACCCCGCTGGGCCTCCCCCACATTGACAGAATGCCTGGGCCCCGTCGCAAGTGCGACTGTGGCGACCCTGGTATTTCCGCCACTGGGGTACTCACAAATTTGAGGTGCGTGAGTGCACCAATCTATCCAAAGACCTTGAACAGTAAATGGTAGTAAGGGTAACGTATACGTCACATCCCAAACAAACACTCTGCTCCGTGCTTCGTCCTGGCCCCTCCCCTACGCATGTTCGACACAGGGTCACGTGTCTTCATCAGGGGGATATGATTGGACGGACGCTCTGCAGCTTAAATATACTCATCGCGGCCGCGATTTTACAGCACAAAGAGCACTAGAAGCATGCTGGATTTGAATCTATGGACATATATTATTTACACTTATGTGATTTTATTTATTGGATTCACTGATCACTTTGCAGTATTGCTTTTATGATTGTTAACCACGTTAATTGTGTGGCACTGGGCACTTTCTGTATACACACTATGGTATATCTGCTGTATTATATATGCACTTTACACTTTAGTTTTTAGTATTGATTATTGTGAAAAACTTGTTGCATCTTTCCCAAAAAGACTCATGGCTGTATTAGATCAAAAGGGTGCTTCTACTAAATACTGAGCAAAGGGTCTGAATACTTAGGACCATGTGATATTTCAGTTTTTCTTTTTTAATAAATCTGCAAAAATGTCAACAATTCTGTGTTTTTCTGTCAATATGGGGTGCTGTGTGTACATTAATGAGGAAAAAAAAATGAACTTAAATGATTTTAGCAAATGGCTGCAATATAACAAAGAGTAAAAAATTTAAGGGGGTCTGAATACTTTCTGTCCCCACATTGTGTATATATATATATATATATATATATATATATATATATATATATATATATATACACAGTGGATATAAAAAATGTCAGGCTTCTGTGATATAAAACAATTAGACAAAGATAAAGCATTTCAGAACTTTTTCCCCCTTTAATGTGACCTATAAACTGTACAATCCAGTTGAAAAACAAACTGAAATATTTTAGAGGGGAGAAGTAAAAATAAAAAAATAAAATAATATAGTTGCATAAGTGTGCACACCCTCATAACTGGCGCTGTAGCTGTGTTCAGAATTAAGCCTCTGATTAACCCCAAATTAAGTTCAGCTGTTCTAGTAAGTCTTTCCTAACATTAGAGGCATGGCCTAACGCAGCATGTGAGCGGACGTCTTTCTTAGCAGCTCTGTGATCCCTCTGCACAATCCTGTGTAATCCTCCTCACCTGCCACACAAAATCGGCTGAAATCTCTCCTGTATGCTTGGGGAAGACTCTGCAACATTCTAGGGGGATTCTGGTGGATGGGAAAGCAAAGGAAGCAGCCCCCAGCGAGGATGAATATTACCACACGCTCTGGTCAAGATGGCCGGCGCTCCACCATCCCACACTCGTCCCTGGCATCCACGCCGGATCTTTTTGAAGAGGAGCCTGATCCTTCACTACCACCTGCTCCCGGGACCTCGGCTCCCCCGGCTCTATTGGTCATCCCTCCCCACAGCGATGATGGCCTTGAGGACGGTCCGGAACCGGAACCTACCCTGCTGGATTTCCTCAAACCAATTAAGGTAAACCACTTGGATATTATGGGGAAAGTGGAAGAACTTAAACTGGACATAACAATTATGCGCCAGGACATGCATAAAATGAGGGACCGGGTCTCTGAGACTGAACGCCGTATTAGCGACTTGGAATATGCTGTCGGCCCGGTCCAAGCTACCCAAAAAACGCATGGCACTAAAATCCTCTCCCTGGAGGATGAGGTGGACGATTTGGAGAACCGTCTGCGCAGAAATAACCTACGTCTGGTGGGCCTTCCCAAGCGGGTTGAGGGTTCTGACCCGGTCTCCTTCCTGGAAAGCTGGTCTACCCAGGAATTTGGTAAAGACTGCCTATCCCCCTGTTTTGTTCTGGAACGTGCACACGTCCCCTTCCTGCAGGCAACCCCCCTCGCACTATGGTAATCCGTCTTCCCAATTACCGTGACAGGGACTCTATTCTGCGTGCTGCCCGCATAAAGGGGAGCCTAAAGATCAACAATGTATCCGTGCCTTTGTTTCCTGATTACTCTCCGGCGGTCCGCGCCTCAAGAGCCAAGTACCAACACATTATCGAATGTCTGACCGGACCCTGGACACCTGAGCTGGTTATTCTCCTGGAAATACGTTTATTTTTCCTTTTTTCTTTCTTTCCGGCCATTGGGCCTTTACCTGTGGCAGGTGACTCAAGTTACCTGTATTCACAAGAGGACAAGATCTCAATTTGGGATCTATGCTGCTACTTGTATGCATATTTAGTTAACATCTGACTTTCCTTAAGTTTCGTTCGCTGATTTGACTGTATTGGCCATGTTTCTAGTATTTACTAGCAGTTTGGGATCTAAGCCTGCTCCTGGTTTTTGAGGTAAGGCAGGGGTTAACTATATGCTACTGCCAGTTCTCACTGTGTTTTTGCTAATTATAGGAATGTTGTGTGCATGGTTGATTGATGTGTGTAAGTGTGTGTATGGTTTATGTCCTGCCTTGTCCTCCCTCTGGGACTGCAGCCGTGACAACACCTTTGATCTGTTGACTTTCAATAATTTAATATGTCTTTGGTCAAGTGTATCTCCTGGAATGTTCGGGGTCTAAACTCAAAATTTAAAAGGACTTCCCTGTTTGAATTCCTCAAGACTCATAAGCCTCATATATTGTGCCTGCAGGAGACACACCTTATGGGGTCAAAGGTGCTTGCCTTAAAAAAACACTGGGTTATGCACGGATATCATTCCACATTTTCCAATTATGCCAGGGGGGTGTCCATCCTTATAAGGAAGGGCCTCCCCTTCTCATGTGACAGAGTGATTTTAGACCCTAATGGGCGGTACATTTTTCTTCAATGTAAAATACACGCCACCGCATTACTTTTGGTGGTAGTGTATGCTCCCTCCCCCCTGTCACGGCTGCACTCTTTACAGATCTGTGCATAAAACTCTCTGATCTGCCTACATTAGCCACCCTTATTGTGGGGGATTTTAACTCTGTAATTTACCCTAACTTGGATAGACTGAAACCCATCCAGTATGAATCTAAGCAGTTTTGTCAGTGGTGTACCTCCTTTGGATATATTGACCTATGGCGACAACAAAACCCTTTGGCCAGGGAATACTCTTGTCAATCCCATTCTTACCGTACTCTTTCCAGGCTGGACTACGCCCTCGGGACTTCTGACCTGGTCTCTTATATTCCCGGACAGTCTACTACATATCTCAGACGATTTCTGACCACTCCGCCCTGTGTGTTGAATTACTACTAGGCCATAGACCCTCCTTTAGGTTGTGGAGGCTCAGTCCCCTCTGGATATCCACTCCTGAATTTAAAGAGCCGGTCCGGAGTGACATGTCCCTATATTGGGATCGGCTTCTTTTGGCCCCATGTGGGATGCCTTTAAGGCGTCTGTACGGGGCTCATACATCTCTAACATCGCTAAATATAGGAGGTCCTCCAGAGCCGCTCTTCTGGCCTTGGAGTCCTCTCTGGAGGCCGCTAGGGCCCAATACTCTGCGTTCCCGACCCCGGATGCTCATGGAGTTCTGGTGGGGGCGCACAGGGCCCTGGATCTCCACAGGGTAGACTCAGCAGTTATACTTGTCTGCCAGGCTACACGAGTATAGTGGGAAAAACAGTAAAATATTAGCTTTTCTCTCTCGCACTGAATATATAGACAGAACTATACCACAGATTCAATTGCCTGATGGCACTGTTACCTCAGATCCATAAATCAGACGTTTAAGTCCTTCTACGAAAACTTATATGCAGCCCCCCCGGATGAATTGGAAACACTGGGGTTCTTTGATTCCCTTCAGTTTCCTGTATTGGAAGACTCCCATGTCTCCATATTAGACACTCCTATGACAATTGATGAGATTACTGATTACTTATTATTATTTGCTCTCTACCCCCCAATAAAACACCTGGGTTGGACGGTTTGCCCGCTGAATGGTACAAAACCTATGCTGATGAATTGGCACAGAAACTATTGCCCCTTTTTAATCGGGCAATGGAGGAGGGCAAACTTCCTCCCTCCATAACAGAAGCCTTCATTGTAGTGTTACCCAAACCTGATAAAGACAAACTATTGTGTGGGTTATACCATCTGATCTTGTTACTAAACAGCGATGTTAAAATACTAGCGAAGGTTTTAGCTTTTAAGACTACAAAAGGTCATTCTCCATCTTGTCCACAGGGACCAGACAGGGTTCATGCCTGGGAAGAGTACGTATGACAACATTTGTCGCCTTTATTTACATATTCACAGGGCTGCCACTGACAAGAGGAGCGGACTGGTGCTATCACTAGATGTGATGAAAGCATTTGATACGGTTAGCTGGTCCTTTCTTTGGGAAACTATGCATCGTATGGGTTTTATTGCTTGGGTCAGGTTGCTTTATACCAATCCCAGGGCAAGGATAAGTACCAATAAGGATGTATCGGACATGTTTACTTTGCAGAGGGGAACCAGGCAGGGCTGCCCACTTTCGCCACTTCTGTTAGCACTAGCCATTGAGCCACTTGCTCTGGCGGTGCGTCAGACGGTGATGGTGGGAGGCATCTGCTATGGCGAACTGTCGGAAAGGATCTCTCTACAGTATATGCGGATGACACTTTGATCTATTTGGATGGCTCAGAGCAGTCATTTATCTCTTTGATGGAGGTTGTGGAATAGTTTGGGAAGGCCTCGGGACTGAGAGTTGGCTGGGAAAAGTCTGTTGCATTTCCTATAGGCCCCGAAAGGGATTATGCTTACCTAGCCCAATCTAAGCTGACCATATATCATACATTCAAATATCTAGGAATATATATTAATAATAACCTATCAAGTTTCCAGACCCTCAATATTACCCCAATTATAACACAAATGCAGACCAGGCTATGCTCCTGGGCCTCATTACCACTAAATTTAATTGGATGCGTAAATATTTTTAAAATGATATACTTACCCAAATTTCTCTACGTTTTCCGGGCTTCTCCAATCTTTTTGTTTAAGAAACTTTTTACTAAAATTAATTCACTTGTATCCTTCTTCCTTTGGCGGGGTTCGAGCCCGAGAATTGCTAGGGCCTCATTCCAGGCTGCAAAGCTGGATGGTGGTTTAGCCTTCCCCAATTTATGTCACTATTTTATAGCATCACAGCTTGCCTATGTCTATGACTGGTTTCTGGAGGCCTCCTCTTCCTGCTCCACCGCTCTATTGACTGCAATTAATGGCCCCAGGGCCTCACTTGTTGATACATTACATAGGTCCGTGCCTAAACGCTGCTCTCGGGGCTCACCGATTGAAGTGGGTTGGCTAGCCTGGCACGAGGGTAATAAAGTAATCACAAAACCGGGAGGGGTGTCCCCCAAGGCTCCTTTATGGCATAATCCTAATCTCCTAGAGCTCCTGGGCCACCCCGATTCTCAGTGATGGACAGGACTTGGTATTACCCATGTCTCTCAGCTTTATTTAAATGATGCATTTATTCCATTTGAAGATCTGAAGGCAAGGTGTGGTGTAACAAACAAATTTTATTTTAGGTACCTTTTATTGCGCCATGCTGTCAAGGCACAGTTCTCTGGTCTGTCCCTGGAGCTCACTGAATCACCTCTGGAGGTGCTAATGTCTGATCCGGACATCAGAAAACTGGTCACGACTGTGCATTCTCACCTGCAAGTTGCGGAGGTTAAACCCTTTCAGATTGCTCAGCGGAAGTGGGAAAAGGAAATGCCTGGGTTGTCAGAGGAGGGGTGGGAGGAGGCCTCAGAGGTGTGCTTCCTTGACCTTATTGGATCAAATGACCAATATGTACAATTTAAATTCGTACATCAGTTGCATTATACTCCTGCCAGGCTGGCCCATATGGGATATGACTCCGCAGCTTCGTGCATTAGGTGTGGCTTCTCTAAAGCTGGATATATGCATATGTTTTGGTCCTGCCCTGTCCTGTCCACCTTTTGGAGGGACTTATTTTCTTTTTTTGAAAACACACTACAAATACAGGTGCCCTGCACCCCAGAGGTTGGACTATTGGGTGGCTTGATATAGCAGATTCCTTTTGGAAGGACACTCCGCTCTCTCAACAATAACCGACTATGGCCTCCCCTGGATGAATTTTGGTGTCTATGGGAGGCCGTTGCCTCAGGATTGGCTGGCCATCTAGGGTTCTAGAATTGGAGGGGCGGGGGAGGTGAGGTTGGACTATGTTTGCTTCTTTGGGTGAATGTGTGTGAATGTGTGTGTGTGCGGTGTGAATGTTGAGTGTACAGAAGTATCTCCACTACCTACAGCATTAAGACCTATGGTAGTTGGGCCCTACGTGGCCTGCACTTATTAACCTTTTATACCTAGTGGCAAAGTTCATTCCTCCGTTAAGGAATCTTGAACTATGATATACGACTATATTAGTTGGCCCCTGTTGGGCTATTGTAATTTCTTTTCTATTTTGTAAAAGTCTTTCCTAACATTTTCTTAGTCGCATCCTACAGCAAAAGCCATGGTCCGCAGAGCGCTTCCAAAGCATCAGAGGGATCTCATTGTTAAAAGGTATCAGTCAGGAGAAGGGTACAAAAGAATTTCCAAGGCATTAGATATGGCAAAAATATGGCAAAATATGGCACAACAGTGACATTACCAAGAACTGGACGTCCCTCCAAAATTGATGAAAAGACAAGAAGAAAAATGGTCAGGGAGGCTTGTGTGGTACATGTGACAACAGTCTCCTGTATTCTTCATATGTCTGGACTTTGGGGTAGAGTGGCAAGATGGAAGCCTTTTCTTACAAAGAAAAACATCCAAACCCAGCTAAATATTGCAAAAGCACATCTGCAGTCTCCCAAAATCATGTGGGAAAATGTGTTAAGGTCTGATGAAACCAAGGTTGAACTTTTTGGCCATAATTCCGAAAGATATATTTGGTGCAAAAACAACACTGCACATCACCAAAAGAACACCATACCCACAGAGGCATGGTGGTGGCAGCATCGTGTTTTGGGGCTATTTTTCTTCAGCTGGAACAGGGGCCTTAGTCAAGGTAGAGGGAATTATGAACAGTTCCAAATACCAGTCAATATTGGCACAAAGCCTTCAGGCTTCTGCTAGAAAGATGAACATGAAGAGGAACTTCTTCTTTCAGCATGACAACGACCCAAAGCATACATCCAAATCAACAAAGGAATGGCTTCACCAAAAGAAGATTAAAGTTTTGGAATGGCCCAGACAGAGCCCAGACCTGAATTCCACTGAAAATCTGTGGGGTGATCTGAAGAGGGCTGTGCACAGGAGATGCCCTCGCAATCTGACAGATTTGGAGTGTTTTTGCAAAGAAGAGTGGGCAAATATTGCCAAGTCAAGATGTGCCATGCTGATAGACTCATGCCCAAAAAGACTGAGTGCTGTAATAAAATCAAAAGGTGCTTCAACAAAGTATTGGTGTGCACACAATAAAGGTGGAAAAAGTTCTGAAATGATTTATCTTTGTCTCATTTTTTTTACATCACAGAAACCTGACAGTTTAACAGGGGTGTGTAGACTTTTATATCCACTGTATACACACACTATATTACCAAAAGTATTGGGACTCCTTAGTCCGTAGGGTTCAGTATTGATTTGGCCCACCCTTTGCAGCTATAACAGCTTCAACTCTTCTGGGAAGGCTGTCCACAAGGTTTAGGAGTGAGTCTATGGAAATGTTTGACCATTCATCCAGAAGCACATTTGTGAGGTCAGGTACTGATGTGGACGAAAAGGCCTGGCTCACAGTCTCTGCTCTAATTCATCCCAAAGGTGTTCTATCGTGTTGAGGTCAGGACCCCCTCCACCCCAAACTTGCTCATCCATGTCTTTATGGACCTTTGTTTGTTCACGGGTCCAAATTATTTGGTGGAGAGTGGATTATGGTGTGGGGTTGTTTTTCAGGGGTTGGGCTTGGCCCCTTAGTTCCAATGAAGGGAACTCTTAAGGCGTCAGCATACCAAGACAATTTCATGATCCCAACTTTGTGGGAACAGTTTGGGGATGGCCCCTTCCTGTTCCAACATGACTGCACACCAGTGCACAAAGCAAGATCCATAAAGACATGGATGAATGAGTTTGAGGTGAAAGAACTTGACTGGCCTGCACAGAGTCCTGACCTCAACCAGATAGAACACCTTTGGGATGAATTAGAGTGCGCTGTATAAGGTATTTACTGGCAGAAAAAAAATGTTTTACTATCCAAAGTTAAAACAACCAGGGCAGAAGTTTTAATAGATGGAAATTTGAAAAAATGACCGAAGTTCCACTTTAATGTCTATGTGGCACAACTCGCTTACCGCATGTACATGTCCAAGGCAGTTTTTCCACTTTAGAGCAGCTAAAATCCTGTTTCTCTTCTTTGCATCAATAGAAATTTGGTTTTGCTGTCCAAGTGAAACTGACAATATGTTATGTGTTCTGTTAGTTTCATACGTTACATTATCCTGTTTTGCATGTGCTTGCATGTACTTGATAGCTAACCACATCTGCTACTTTCAGCAGAAGATTGGCAGAACAGGAAAACATGTTTTTTTTTACAGGAAGAAGAGCCAAGTAAGTAGGTCTGCTGATATGTTATGTTAAGTTTCAGTTTCTGAAAATTGCACGTATGATTTGGTTTTAAGACCATCACAACCTCTAAAATGAAAGAGAGAAGATGAAGAGTATGTAAAACCAACATTTCACAATCTTGATACAGTATGTGCCTACTGTAGCATGTACCTGTATCCTGCTTATTACTTCAGTTGTGTGAAATCCCTGGTGTTCCTACCAGTCTCTCTGCTTTCCTATTAAAAACTGACCACACTAAGCAGGAGAACACACCATGGTCAGTTCTCTAGCTATGCTCGGAACTCAGCCTGCACTCCTACAAAGATCAGACTTGTTCTGAGATGCCCCTCCCCACACAGCCTTTCACTGGGAAGTCTAGTGTACTGCTGTGTCTCCTCCCCCCAGCCCTTATGCCGCTGAGAACAGAGGGAATGTGATCAACTATAAAAAAAAGGGGAAAAAATGTTTATAATTTTTTTTTTTTTAATCTATACATAAATGTTTTGCCTTTTATTTCTATTTTAAACTGAATGGGTTGTTTTACAAGGTGAGGGTTTACATATACTTTAACCACTTCAGCCCCGGAAGATTTGGCTGCTGAATGACCGGGCCATTTTTTGCGATTCGGCACTGCGTCGCTTTAACTGACAATTGCGCAGTCGTGCGACGCTGCACCCAAACAAAATTGACGTCCTTTTTTCCCACAAGTAGAGCTTTCTTTTGGTGGTATTTGTTCGCCTCTGCTTTTTTTTTTTTTTTTTTGAAAACTGAAAATTTTGTAAAAAAATGCATTTTTCTTTGTTTCGGTTATATAATTTTGCAAATTAGTAATTTTTCTTCATACATTTTGGCCAAAATTTATACTGCTACATATCTTTGGTAAAAATAACCAAAAAAAGTGTATATTTTTTGGTCTTTGTGAACGTTATAGTCTACAAGCTATGGTGCCAATCTCTGAAAATTTATCACACCTGATGTACTGGCCTATATCATTTTTTGAGACACTAACAAGCCAGGAAAGTACAAATACCCTCCTAATGACCCCTCAAATGAAATTTTTTTTTTGGGCTATAAACAAAAAAAGAGCGACAATTTTGAAAAAAAAAAAAAAACACAATATTTTGTACTTTTTGCTATAATATCCCCATTTTTTTTTTAAAAAAGCAATTTTTTTTCTCAGTTTCTCATATTTGGGCAGTTTACCAGCCCAAATCCCTGGTTACTATAATGTAAACATACAGCTGTGGATCCCAGGTGCATTCATTGATCAAATATTGTCATGGCAATATTTGGTCAGTGCTTCTCTTCTGCCTTCGCTTTCACCTCCACCTCCATCACCCCTAACTATCAGCAATGCTCACCACCAATGCTGCACCTCTGCCTCTACTCTTACATACTTACACACTGTCCAGTCAATGAACAGCATTTGTGGCTATTGTCTCTCACATAATGCACTCTAATTTATATTGCAAGATAAAACCTGTCTAGCCTCTTTCTATTTGCTGCCTATTCAAATGCTTGTGTAATTCCACCAAACACATAACTGAAGTCTATGTTTTAATTTTTTGGGATTAATTGGGGATACGGGGATGGAAGAGTGTTCGGAGAATGTAGGGTTGTTTTTAATTTTTTTTTTTTTTAATTTTTTTTTTTTGTGCACTTTTTTGTGTTTTGACATTTTATTAGACTTTTGTAGCAATAACTCTCGGTGGAGCTGCTGGTTTAAGTGGGCTTGTTACCTTCACTCTCGACACCTCTGTTTCACCGGCACCAGGTCTAGGGTTCCGTTGAGTTTACCTCTGGATGATATAAGCACCAAACACTTGAGTAGGTTTTCCAATGCTTTATTTAAACGAACAAGGGAAGTAGCAGGAAAGGGGTAGTAGGAAAGCTGCAGGGAAGCTCAAATACCTTTCTGTTGTTCTTCTTTGTAATTCTTTGTAATTGAACACTTGCAATTGAATAGTCCCCATTTCATAGGATTCAATCTTTGCCCGCCTGGATAGACATCTCTCACTTGCCTAGCAGCCAGTACGTAGCACGAACAAAAGTCTCTGCCACAGACTTATCTGGAATAAAACCCGTACGATCCTCTACCACAGGATGTATTGGTTTGTGATGAAAGTCAGATACAGTACTTGAACCTTTAAGCCGACCCAGCAGTACTATACTGTAAGATTACTTCGGAATGCGTCCTCCAACTGAGTCACCAGGCCCCTCTCCAGACCAGCACTCTGCGTGATCCTTCCATGATGGGTCCTCCCCTGGGATCTTCTCGGTTGTCCAGCTTCTTCACTCAGGATAGACAGCTCAGGACCATTCCTCTGCTGCTGTGGTAGGCCCCAGACAGGCTTATGGGCCCACCCACACGCAGCAGCGACGCGGGCCTCCGGAATGGAGGACCACGAGGTGGTATTCCTAGTGCATACCTGTCGGCCAGGAGGGCCAGCGGGTGGCTGAAAACGAACCCTAAAACATGGCGTCTGTCCCATAAATACCCTCTCCCAGAATGCAACTTGGAGGACCACCTACACCGAGTTATCTCCGGGACAGAGGAGCACTCATTCGCTTAAACGCGTTGCTTTTCCAACACCTGCCGATGGTGACAACGACACCCACCGGCACAATGTAGAACTGCATGCAACATCAGCCAAGCTGGAACAGAGGCAAAATCTAACTTCTTATAATAAGCGACCCACTAAATTTACCTATCAGTGGTAGATAAAAATCTACCAGCGCTACACTTTTAAGCCCATGCAGTGTGGTACTGTAAAAAGAAAGCTCACAACAAATGATACTATTAAATTGTTGTGCTACTGGCCAATTTATTCAAAGTTGATAGTGTTTCTAATGTTTCTAAAAACTTGTTTTTTATGTTGAAATGAATCAGCATTGCTAATGTATCTAAAGTGGTATTAAACCCAAAAACAAAAATGTATTGTAGCCAAGTCCTGAGCCTCTCCAGGCCTAATGGTGACCTCCAGAGTTAAGGACAGCTGACATCTTCCTTCTGTGTAGAGTGGGTTACGAGGCATGGTGGGTGCAATGTAGGTAGATTAATAGGCGCCAGACACTTCTTGAATGCAAAGAGATTTATTTTCTCCTAAACAGAACTGTGGGAGAGAGGGTTAGGGCCAGGACGCCCTTTAGTTGCAATCTTAATTAGCAGACTCCGAGACTTCTAGGTAGACAGCAATGCAGGGAAAGGTACCCAGCCCGACACCACATCTGCATGTGTAGACACGTTGTCTCCTATGGTAACAATCTTGAACAGTTTCTAACAAAAGTTGCAATGAACTCTGTCACATCCTCCACAATCTCCTTTTTATATCTTCACTCAACTGAGCTCCCAGTCTATCACCTAGACCCACTGATCCACTGCCACTGGATCTCCTGAGCTCTTCCAATCTTCTCACTGAGTGTCTTCCTCAAGCATCACCCCCACGTCCCTGCTGGGTCCCTAGCTTGACACTCAGATACTCCTCAAGCATCACTCCACTGGCTTGCTTGGTCCCTGGCTTGGTACACAAGGCTGCTCTGCAAGCGTCACCTCCGCTGGCTGGGTCCCTGGCTTGACCTCTACTGAATTTTCCCAATTCTTCACCATCCCCGGTTTGCGAGCATCCTGCTCTGGTACTTGCTTCAGCTGCTCATGGTGATCCCTGGTGATAAGGTGGATGGTCCCTTAGCGACAGCTTCCCTTCTACCTTCGACCATGACAGGTTCTCCAGCTGGCAGAACCATTACTGTTGGTTGGACTGCAAGCCGCAGTCCCAACCATGCGCTGCTCTCTTGCTTCTGGATAGGCCCTCAGACAGCCCAGCAGCCAGATGTCCCGGGGATAGGCCTCAGGCTCTGGCCTAGCAGCCAGGGGCAGAACAACACATGTCCACCCATACAGCCGTCCAGGTGGCACAGAACCCCGATCACCTGACCTCACCCCACATAAATAGGCTCTCCCAGCAGGCCAAGGGACCCAAGAAAATCCCTGACCATTGGCTGAGATACCCCATCTATTCCTAATCTGTCCTTGCAATACCCTTGTCTTATCTAATGCCACCAGATACCTGGCCATCTAGTGACAGAAGAGAGAAGTGCAGCAATTCCAGAATTAGGGTGGAATCAATTGATCTCCTATCAATTGGCCAAGACAACTATACTTGGCAGGTAAATTTACTGGCAACCTTGCCTAAACATCAAGGTGCGACAGTATTATATTGCATATTATTGCAATTCTTAGATGTGGTGGCTGCAGTAATTTTTTAAGCTATTTTTACTTTTATTTTCAACCTGCCACTATGCCAGCTATTTTTACAACTTCCTTTAACAGACCAAGCTGTCCAGCAAAAGTGGCAGTAGGAGTGTTGAGACAAACCATTTAAAGCTGAACTGCTTCTGGAGCTCTGATTCAGACTGTTCTTCATAGTTTTTGATGTATCTACTAACCTGCCCGTGCAACAGGCAATATGTTGGGAGGACCATCCAAACATTCCGCCAGAGATTCAACACGCACAGATTTAACATCAAGAATGCATTCCCAGAACACAGTGTTTCTCGTCATTTCGCCACATACCATGATAAAAACCCAGAGCTAATAACCGCTACAATCTTAGAGCAAATACCGGAATCTATAAACTACAACAGATACACCAGACTGTGCCAGACGGAATCCTACTGGATACACCGACTCAACACCCTCATGCCATATGGGCTCTATGAGACTATAGAATCTTGTTAAACGCATTTCTCAGCACTTATCAATTTTCACAGTCCACTCATATTTCCCCTTTTTAATTTTATTCACATTTTTATTTTTATATTTAATTTCATTTTATTTTTATTTCATAATTTTATTTTTATTTCCATCTTCATTTGAAGATTCATTCTCATTTTCTTTTCATTTTCATTTTATTTTTAGCCATCATCTAATATACATTTTTCCATTTACCCACTCCTCATTATATATTTATTTATACTAGGGATGGACCGATACAATTTTTTATTTACGAGTACAAGTACCAATACTTTTTTATTTAGTGCTCGCCGATACTAATTACCGATACCTACCGCAACTGTTTTATTTTAACTTCAGCTGTCAGCAATGGTACAAAGCATTGAAAAGTTATTTACAAGTTAAATAAATAGTTTTTTTTTTTTTTTTCATTTAGCGCTTTTTCAATGTGAAAGGTGTAAATATATATGTGTAAAAATATTCACTAACAAAGCAAACAAAAAAAAGTTTTAATTGTTTATCATTTATAAAATGTGAACAAAAGAAAAAATGCAAGAAAATAATAATTAAATGGAGGAGAATAGGGAGTTAATTAAGGCTGATTAGAGTAAATTGAGGGTTATTAAGGGGTTAAACAGAGGAACATTTGTTCATCCCTTAGCTCTACAGATGAAGAAACAGAAATATACAAAAAGAAACAGTTTCTTTTTATTTTAGTGTTTCAGGGCTGAGCAATGTTGGTAATAAACATTGCCGGCTGCTTTTTTTTTTTGACAGCTCCAATTACCGGACTTCTTTAACACTGGGGAGACCCACTGACAGCTCAAAGAGCCGAGCCTGAAAGTATTGGTTTCAGGTATCAGTACATTTGCACGAGTACTGATACTTGTGCAAATACTCGATATCAGCACAGATACTGATACTAATATCGGTATCGGTGCAACCCTAATTTATACCTATATTTTCAGTAAGATTTCAAGATCCACATTTATCTCCCAGACAGGAGGTACCGGCCCATCATAGTTTTCTGAGGGGTCCTCCTTCTTTCTCCTCCAGTACAGCATACATCCACACCCTGTTTAAGTACTCGGACAGCCTACACATCTGTGAATCTCTAGCCACTCCCACCCGTCAAACTTAAAAACTCAGGCACCAACCTGCCTACCTCAATGCTGCCTCTCAAGCCGCACTTGGCGGTCGGACCTCCACGGTTAGTAATCTCCACTCTCCCGACTCTCCCTTCCTCTAGCAGTCCAATCTAGCACACTGACACCCATCCACATCACCATCCTGTTTCCCATCATTCCTCTGCAAGTCCACAGCTCATTTCTCTACTCCCCAGCCGTACCAGCAACCCAGTCCTGGCCCACAATCATCCTACCCGCCAGCATTAGTCCCTTGACACAATGGCGGCAGACTCCAACTGCCGGATACTCCTCCACTGACAGCTGTCACCACTGTCTGAGGAGCCACCATGCTCTTTTCTCCCATGACCGGTGCCCATACACCATCACAACGCTAGACACCACAGAAGCCCACATGTCCCCGCTCCTGTGGCGACGCATTCCAAACTGCTGGGACTTAAGCCGTCCGCCCTCTACTCCCCCATTCCTCCATCCATTGTCTTGTGCCTCTCCTGGACAAACTGTCAGAGATGCCTTATGCCCTCCTCTTTCTACCCCCCCCCCTTTCCATCTCCCCTCCCAGTTCCTAACCAACATCTCCCTTGTGCCTTTCTCTGCTTAAAAAGTGTTGTATGGAGTTTGGCTTTATTTTGTTTATTCCATCTAAATCTCGTATGCCATTGTGATGATGTACTTGTTTTTTACTATAACTTATGTGAGATAGACTTAGATCTGGCATTCACATGTCCTGACTATGGCTGCTAAGCTGTTCTAGTCAAGGGGAAAGATAAAGGCTTTCATTAGGTGGTGTCTCCTCCTATGTCAGTAGTATTAACACTATGGGCAGCTGCGGAGTTCCTGGAAAATGATGAACTGTTGCAAGAGACAGAAGAAATTTGTTCTTGTGTCATACAAATTTATTTAAGGAGATATACAGTAGATGCATGTATGATGACTATCAAGCACCACATCCCATATAGATACAGAAGGGTTGATTTACTAAAGGCAAATCCACTTTGCACTACAAGTGTACTGCAAGTGCAGTCGCTTTAGATCTGAGGAGAAGATCTGAAAAGAGGGGAAGCTCTGCTGATTTTATCATCCAATCATGTACAAGCAAAAGCGCTGTTTTTTATTTTTCCTTGCATGTCCCCCTCAGATCTACAGTGAATGCACTTCCAAGTGCACTTGTAGTGCAAAGTGGATTTGCCTTTAGTACATAACCCCCAGTATCTCACAAAAGTGAGTACACCCCTCACATTTTTGTAAATATTTTATTATATCTTTTCATGTGACAACACTGAAGAAATGACACTTTGCTACAATGTAAAGTAGTGAGTGTACAGCTTGTATAACAGTGTAAATTTGATGTCCCCTCAAAATATCTCAACACACAGCCATTAATGTCTAAACCGCTGGCAACAAAAGTGAGTACACCCCTAAGTGAAAATGTCCAAATTGGGCCCAATTAGCCATTTTCCCTCCCTGTGTCATGTGACTCGTTAGTGTTACAAAGTCTCAGGTGTGAATGGGGAGTAGTTGTGTTAAATTTGGTGTTATTGCTCTCACTCTCTTACTGGTCACTGGAAGTTCAATATTACACCTCATGGAAAAGAACTCTCTGAGGATCTGCAAAAAAGAATTGCTGCTCTACATAAAGATGGCTTAGGTTATAAGAAGATTGCCAAGACCCTGAAACTGAGCTGCAGCACGGTGACCAAGACCATACAGCAATTTAACAGGACAGGTTCCACTCAGAACAGTCCTCGTCATGTTCGACCAGAGAGGTTGAGTGCACGTGCTCAGTGTCCTATCCAGAGGTTGTCTTTGGGAAGTAGATGTATGAGTGCTGCCAGCATTGCTGCAGAGGTTGAAGGGGTGATTGGTTAGCCTCTCAGTGCTCAGAGCATACGCTGCACACTGCATCAAATTGGCCTGCATGGCTGTCGTCCCAGAAGGAAGCCTCTTCTAAAGATGATGCACAAGAAAGCCCACAAGCAGTTTGCTGAAGACATGCAGACTAAGGACATGGGTTACTGGGACCATATCCTGTGGTCTGATGACACCAAGATAAACTTAAATAAAATCAATTGTGCTCGCGCTAAAAATGTGAATTGAAAAAAAGTATTAATATATATAAACTGAGTATAAAATATAAACTAATTGTGCAAAAATGTTAAACCATAATTAGTATGCTAATAAAAAGTTACATGTAAAAATATATATATATATATATAATGTGCAATCCTTATATATAAAATTCACAAAGTGCATCCACATAAAAGTGCAATCCTTATATAAAATGCTAAAAGTGCATCATGCATGAATATAGACCTAATTAATAAGTGCAAATCCTGTGACAATCAAGTGTCCAAACAAAATACGATCAGTAGATTCAAACTGAAACAAAGAAGTGCAAGAAAACAGTGTCCATGAATGAAGTGTTCATCAAGCTTCTCCTGAAAAGTGTCCAAATCACAACAAGCTGGATGTGCTCTCCCGTGATCCCCCACTTGTGCTTGCGCTCACCTCTATTCGTGTGACACGGTAGTTAAACAGTATCAAAACACACATTGGGGCCACTCCTGGGCTCACTCAGGATGCAATGATGTATGTCCAAAAAATATTGATATGACCAGTGCAAGGCCGATATCCCCAACTTTTCCATCACCCCCTCTTTACCTTGATAACCCCTTTCTCTTTCTCCCTCTTATCTATAATAAAATAGACCACACACACAGGAGTTTGGAGTAAAAACTGGCCATAGCAGCCTCCTTTTATTAATAAACTATAAAACCAAATATTAAATAACTTTTTTAATCAACATATGTATTACTATGTACAACCCTTTTTACCAACAGTTTTTTCCTCCCAATCTTTGGTCTTCTGGTCTTCTGATGGCACCCCGAACTTCACGTTCTCCACTTTAAACTTTCCACCACCACCAGTACACTGCGGGACCATATTTTACCATACCAGGCTTCCAGCCGTATTAACAGCTTAGAGACAACCCCCTTCCCGCAGTGCAAACATTTCCGTATTCCAGCCTACCCTTCTGCTGGAAAAAACACACCAGAGGGGCACATAACACTGAAAAAGTCCCCCACCATTTCCATCACCTCTGTTTTTGTACCGCCATCAGAGACCAAAGATACCGCCACAGCCCGCAAAGATGACCCCTTAGCCTTAAGGGCCCCTCCACACCGCAAGGCCCTCACAATACCATCCTGAATACCAAGTGCCCTTAAATCGATGCCTACAGCTGAAAGGTGCACTCCGTCACCCCTTAGGTACATCCCCACGTTAACCTCCAACTCCATGTGCCTCACTACCAGTCCCCTATTGTTGACAACAAATTTTCCCACAGCCTTATTCACCTTAATTCGCGCTTTATTAATCCTAAACACAGATCTCGCCATGCGCCAGGATGTCCTCGCTACTATGTCCGACCATACCACTATCATTCCCGGGAAAGCCACCCGAAGTGCCAAAAAATCGCACTTCACAGCAGACACCAGCTCCCTGGTGGATCGGACCCCCAGGTCATTTCCTCCTGCATGTAAAACCAAAAACATCAGGAGGCCTATCAAGTTGAGCGTATCGTTCAACTTCCGGCACAACCCTGCTCCATCCCATTCCTGGAATTCCTATCCATCGAATACATGCCTCCCTCCTTGAAATTCCCAGTTGCCTGCCTTCCGTTCTAACGTCCCCCCTCTTGGCACCCCAAAAAACGTAAGAGTGCCCCAAGATCCAGACGAGGCGTGGCTGACCACCATCTGAAAAGACATAACACAACATATAATTGAATATATATGTGCTGCCCCCCACCTATTTACATATTATGTATTTATTTACTTTTTTTTTTTTTAAACATCATCAGGTAACAAATGAGGGTGCACATAAGATCGAAACCTCCTGGATTCCCACCTCCCGATCCTCTTAATTGCTGCCTCATCCAACCCACACCTGGCAGCCTCTGTAGCCACCCCAATGTGGAAGAAGTGTGAGGCGAATTGTCTACCATCTAGCCCTGCCACCCCAAGGCATTTTCGGAACACTCAATCATCTCCCTGATATCCATTTTAAGCCCGTCAACCTTATCCCTTAGCAACCTACACTCCATGGCTCTGGTATCGATCTCGATGCCCAAGAAACTAAGTTCTGTCGTCGGGACCTCCGTCTTATCTACTGCCAGTGGAACCCCAAACTTACCCGCAATGTGCTGTAGGGTCGCCAAGAGAATCGCACACACATTAGACAATGTGGCCCCACGCATAGGAAATCATCAAGGTAATGTATCACGGAATCTAACCCTGACACATCCCGAATCACGTATTTGAGGAATGAGCTGAATAATTCAAATTTGTCACAGGAAATAGAGCAACCCATTGGCAGACACCGATCGACATAGAATTCCCCCTGCCAACAGCAACCCAACAGCCAAAAACTGTCCGGATGTACTGGTAGCAAGCGACTCAATGTCTGATTTTGCCATGAGCGCCCCCTGACCGTAGTGCCTCACCCATGCCATGGCCGCATCGAACGTTGTGTAAGAAACTGTACCATCGCCAGGATTTATACCATCATTCACAGATCCCCCTTTTGGAAACAAGAGGTGGTGAATAAGGCAAAACGTATTCAGTTCCTTCTTAGGCACCACTCCTAACGGTGACACAACCAAATCCTGCAATGGCTTTGATGCAAAAGGCCGACTCCCTCACCCAACACCTTCGCTGCCTCCCTATCCGGGTACCTATTTAAGAAAGGCCGCATCCTTACCTCCATCACCGGTGTTGTCCCTCTTCTGAGCAGGCTCTCCTGTCCGCTTTTCTTTCTTGAAGCAACGTGACAACGGGTGATTCCCCCCACATCCTGAGCATTCATGTTTAAACCGACAGGACCCCCCAAACTTGCAGGATCCCTCGTTAAACTGCCAACACACCCCCCATTTCTTTACGGCCAGTCCAGAGGTGGGTGATCCCCCGGCTCCCCCCCTGAAAAAACTGATTCGGGGCCCTGGCGGAAGACATCAAACGCATCCATAAGCTGATATCCTTATGGTCCCACCTAAGGGCCGGCCTAACTGCCCTCTGCTGCCGAAACTGCTCATCATACCGAAGCCAAGCGGTCCCCCCCTACACCCTATGGGCCTCCCCTATAGCAAAACAGCGCTGAGCAATGTTCCGGGTTCTTCTCACCTATGACGCTGGCCATAATGGCGAACGCCTGTAGCCAGTTCACAAAGGTCCTAGGGATCAACCGATACCTCCGCTTCTCCTCATCCTCCTTTTTGGAATCATCCGGCTTCACCCTTTCCAAGTTGAACTTCTCCAGTGGTAACAGTGAGAAAATTTCAACATACTCACCTTTTACGATTTTATCCCTAACCTCCTGTTTTAAATGCGCGCCCAATGGTCCCTCATAGCAGACATAAACTTCACATTTAGCCGCATCCGCTATCCTGACCACGTCTTTTCTGACCACTACCGCAGGCTCCCCCGCTTTTTCTCCCGCAGAGGTATTTCCTGTCACACCTGCGTCTGATGTACCAGCGGACTCTCCCCCGCCACAGGGGTCCCCCCAGTACCCGACTTCTCATCTTGCCCCCCAACCCACGGAGCCACCTGTGCCGGCCCCACCTGGCTGCCCGCAAAAAGCTGAACCAAATCCCTTAACCCCCCCAGTAACTCCTGCAGTGGCTCCCGTGTCCCAGAGGCGATGGGCGAATCACCTGCCCCCCCGGGCCAGGCGCCCCCCCACCGTGGCCTCCAACGCAACCCCTGTTAACCTCGGGGCCCCCCCGCCCACCATACCTAGCAACCTGCAAAGATCAACATTACTATCAACAGCAGATAAAACATGTGACTCACCGGGCTGACTGGGCCTGCTCCCCATTGCCACTGCACTGGTCCCTCCAGATGACACAATCTCCTGGCGCACCTCCTCGTCCGATCCCAACAGCTCACCTTCCGACGTACCTCTGTGGCTGGGAGCATTGGTGTGACCAACCCCCCAGGTGAAGCAGGCCTGAAAGCCGTGGGTTCCCTCCTTGCTGCTGCTCGCCCCCTCTCCTTGTGTTCACCTGATGTAGCACTGCGCAGTCCTGCACTCCTGGCTCCTCTGCTAGGCCCTGCTCCTCTCCCTCTGTCTTCACCTGTCTCCCTGCATCTGCATGTCGCTGAAGGGCTGCCAGCAGCGTCAGGTAGCTGGCCCACAGCCATGGCACCGCTCCACCCCTGCCGGATCTCCCCCCTGGCAGAGCCCTGTGAAGAGGGGGGGATCGTTCCACCGCTGCTCTGGGTCCTGGATAGCGAGGCACGGGCGGGGATTCTGCCCGGTCCCCCCGGAGGCCGCTGCAGCTGCTCGTTTTGCCGGGGGAGCTGACGGGTCCGTTACCGGGCTCCTATTATGGCGATGAGCTCTGCTGGAGGGGCCTGGAGAAAAACGCTCAGGCGGCCTGGACCACCTAGCGCGTGGCGCGGTCTCACTGCCCACACCTGACCCCGCTGCTTCTTCTGGTATTAATGCAGCTACCTGGGCTTGTAGCCATTCTGGCCCCCTTGTCGCCGCCGCCGTTCTCAAGCGTGCCAGGATCAGATCAATGTCTGCCATGCTGCTGCAGCGTGTGTCCAACTTCTTCCTACTTCTGACTCTCTCTCCCACTGCTCCTGCAAAAACCCCGCTGTGACAGACCTAGCCGGGAGAGAGACTTTTGGAGGGGACTGAATGCTAGCCTCTTGCTGATCGATTGTGGGCCCTGGCATTTGGGGGAATGGTGCTCTTTGTGAGCTGTATGCCTGGGGACCCTTGAGGTGGTACTACTGTGGATTCGGGTCCTGGTCCCCCAGGACACACAGACTCTGGGGACCCTGGATTTGCCATATTAGAAATAGTGGCCGATTCATAATGCTGGGACAGATACTGTTAGGAGATGCTGATGTAAATTCCAGCCACCTGTCTGTCTGTTGCCTGCTAGAATGTGTATTGTAAATAAGTCTCTAGTATGGGATCTAAGAGTCATTAGATCCCCATTGTTGTTTGTGTGAATAAACTCTGCTATTGTGATAATGTTGATTGGGTTGACCTAAAGGTCATGTCTGAGTCATCTAGGCTGTCTAAAGGGATTAGTTAATTAGCCCATGTTAATTAGGTTAATTAGGTTACAGGTGTATTGTTATAGTAATATGAGCCGGAGGTATGCACCTCCACTTTTAGTGTATAAAAGAGCCTGTATTTTTTAATAAAGGAGATTCCTGGTTGAACTTACATACAGCCTGCCTGGTGTTTGTTCTGAGCTGCACAACTGGATTAGAACGGCACATAGCTGTAGTTCTAGTCCCAGAGCATCGGATGACCGAACCATCAGATATTACTATCTGCAGTCTGATTCTATAGCCGCAGAGGAGTGTCGGGAGAGTGGAACCGAGAGAGCAAGGGGCTTGTTACACCCGCCTCCTTCTTTTATATCACTCCACCCCTTGAGTTAATTTCTACCTCCTCCCATTTACTTCCTTCTCCCATTAACCCTATGTTGTCTCACTGCTCCACACTTGTCATGCCTGGCCCTTCATTATCTTTCCATACTTCCATTCCATTCCGGGCCTCACTCTTTGGGCCCAATTTGGACATTTTCACTTAAGGGTGTACTCACTTTTGTTGCTAGCGATTTAGACATTAATGGCTGTGCTGAGTTATTTTGAGGGGACAGCAAATTTACACTGTGAGCTATACACTCACTACTTTACATTGTAGCAAAGTGTCATTTCTTCATATATATAATAAAATATTTACAAAAATGTGAGGGGTGTACTCACTTTTGTATATTGGAGAGACAGAAGGAACTATGGACAGTGCTGTCTGTCTCTCTAATGTATATACAGATACTCCTCGTTTAACGCCTTATCTGTTTAACAATCACTTGGACTTACGAGCAGCTCTCACCACCCTAACGACCCGCTATACATCATTGTATTGTACAGTACAGAATTTTCATTTGTGTTCTGTACTTATGCTAATTAAAACAACGTTATTGAGCTTAAGTTTTGTGTTAAAACCTTTTTCTCACAATACAGTACAGTACGGTAGTTAAGAATGCTTAAGATATTTTTTTATTTGTGGCTCCTCGTTTAACGACCCGGTCATTGGAACCGAACCTGGTCGTTAGGTGAGGAGAGCCTGTAGTAGATGCAGAAGTATCCCAGGATCAACACTCAAGAGCAGCAGGAGCAGGTAGATAATCTCATCAGAGGCAGGTGATGTCCTTTGTTAATGGCCAGTGGCCTGCTGCGGTCACCTTTTTCTGACAGAAACAAGACTGAAAAAGGCCCATAAGCTCTCCATATCACACAAGTTTTAATTGGGGATCTGCTCGATGAGTAAAGCAGCCCATAGATGACTTGATTTTTTTTTTCCACCATGGGTGGAAGGAAAAAAAATCACTTTATTTCCCCATCAACACAGTCAGTGTTGATGGGGGAATTCCTCCTGCAGTGCTATTTTGTTTTGCCAGCGCAGGGAGCCTTACCGGCTGACAGAACGTGATGACTGCTAGTGTCACCTGCAGTAATTGCATGTAAAAAATCTGACAGGCTGGTTGTACCCAAGTCATTCAATGGATTGACTTGGGTACAATTAGCCTGCCCATACATGGTTTGAATCTCGGCCAGTCCCTGCTGAACCGGCCCAATTTTGATCAATGTATGGCCGGCTTAAACTTGAACTTTGATGTTCTGTACTTTCATGGGCAATTATTTTCAAAATGCCCTATTGTTGCTGAATCTGTCTATCTATCTTTTTTTGTTTGTTTTCTCTCTGAATAAAAAAAAAGGATATGAATAGTATAAATCATATCACAAAAAATTGTAATCTTACAGTTCTTTAAAGGATCATATTAAAATCCTACTCTTATTAAGTTCTCCACAAGCCATTACCCCATTTTATGTAATGGTGTGTGTGTGTATATATATATATATATATATATATCTCTATCAGTTTCATGTACAGCAACGTTAAAACAAATGTTTTCAGACAATAGAAAGGAAACTCTAACCAAAGGGAGTTGTCTCTTAACATACAACATGTTGGTTCCTTAATTCTGACAAAAAAACCTACCCATATCAAAGAGTTTAGCATCAACAGAGGATTGTGGTTTACTTCTGTTATGTAAGAGATGAAAGGAAAATGTATTTCTTAAGTGTGCATGCTAATTGTACTGTTTCTGATGCATGCAAACCACATTTGTAATACTTTCTTAGAATTTCAGACTAAGTACTTTGCTAAGTGATAGTAAAATGAAAATACGTTGTCCATACTACATCGTATACTGATAAATTTGCAGCTGCTAATGCTGAAGTGAATGAATGAATGAATGATTTGTAAAGCTGCAAATGCGAACTGAATCGCCTCAAGGCGCTAATGCATTTTGTGTCTGAGCAGCTTGTTAGAAGAGGAAGGTTTTTAGTTTTTTCCTAAAGGCCAGATGGTTTTCTTCCATGCGGATGTGAGTCGGAAGAGTATTCCATAGCTGAGGTTCCTGGACTGCGAATCTGCATTCTCCCCTTGCTTTGTAGTGGTATTTGGGAATGAGGAGGAGGTTTTGGTTGGATGATCGCAGATTGCGATTGGGTGTGTAGTGTTTTATTTTCTCTCGGAGGTATTGAGGGGCGTTTCCTTGTATGCACTTGTGGGTGAGGCAGAGGGTCTTGAATGTGATCCGATTCTTTATCGTTAGCCAGTGTAAGCTCCTCAGTGATGGGTAGATGGACTCCCAGGGTTTTTTTCCTGTTAGCAGTCTTCCTGCCGCATTTTGAATGGCCTGTAGGCGCGCAAGCTGATATTGGGGTAAGCCTATGTAGAGTGAGTTTGCGTAGTCAAGACGGGAATTGATGATTGTTCCAACTACTGCTGCTTTGTCCTTTTCTGGGATAAAGGGAATGAATCTGCGTAGCAGGCGGAGGAGATGGTGAGATCCACTGACTACTGATCCTATTTGTGCATCCATTGTCATTTCTGAGTCAAAGATAACTCCGAGACTCTTGGCTTTGGTGCTCGGGGAGATGGTCTGTCCAAAGATGGTGGGAGGTATCCATGGAGACTTGGTTTTGGGATTTTGGTTAGCGTTTAGGAGGAGAAGTTCTGTTTTTGACCCGTTGAGTTTGAGGGAACTGATGGTCATCCAGTCATCTATCAAAGTGAGACATTGCTCTAGTTGATGATGGTGGTGAAGTGGGGGCAGTATATCTTTATACCAAGGGGTTTATTTACTAAAGGGAAAAAGACTGTGCACTTTGCAAAGTGCAGTTGCCCTCTGCAAGAGCAGTTGCTCCAGAGCTTAGTAAATGAGCCGAAGCTCTGCTGACTTCCATCATCCAATCACGTGCAAGCAAAAATGCTGTTTTTTTTAATTTTCCTTGCACAGGATTGGGTACTCTTTGCAAAGTCAAGCCTTACCTCATTTCCTAAGCTCTGGGGCAATTGCACTCACAGAGGGCAACTGCACTCTGCAAAGCGCACAGTCTATTTTCCTTTAGTAAATCAACCCCCAAGTGTCTGCGTTGAAGAACAAAGATATAGGAAATGGCTATATTAAGGCAGTGAGGACATGTCGTTTGATTCTTCTGTATAGTCACACCAACCTTTAAGCAATACTAAAGCTAAAATTGTTTTGTACCTTAATGCATTCCTTGCATTAAAGTGGTTGTACACCCTGTACAACCACTTTTACCTACAGGTAAGCCTATATTAAGGAGCAGATCGTGCCATTTCTGAAGGGGGTCATGCTGTGACTGGCGGCTCCCAGAGCCAGAGTTCGCGTCCCCGGTAGGAAGAGGGGTGAAGATGGATGCTCGCTGCTAGTGGGGACAGCGGTGACATCGCAGGCTTCATTTTCAGGTAAGTGACACACAGTGCTATGTATGCTTTACCTTTGCAGGGAAATAAAGGGGAAGTAAAACCCATCATCACGCACCCATTACTAAACATGACATCACAGCACCCTTTACTGAACATGACATCAGAGAAGCAATAGCACAGCTAGCCAAATCTAAAGCTCCGGGGATGGACGGCCTACCTCTGGAATTTTATGTAACATATTCAGATATCTCGTTCCCAAAGCTGAAAGAATTATATCAGTCCATCTTTGATCGGAACTCACTCCCCGAATCTATGCAGGAAGCCCAAATTATAGTTCTCCCCAAACCGGGAAAAGACCCGCACTTCCCTGAATACTACAGGCCGATATCACTCCTTCAGGTAGATATCAAAATTTTAGCTAAAATCCTGGCCTCTAGGTTAAACACTGCTATCTTAACATTAATTCACACGGACCAAACGGGATTTATGCCAGGGAAAAACACGGCCATGAATATCAGGCGACTCTATGAATATTCAGGCCCGCCACGATAACTCAGGAACGAGGGTGGTGGTGGCGTTAGATACTGCTAAGGCCTTTGATTCCGTAGAGTGGCCATATTTGTGGGAATGTTTACATAATTACGGATTTGGGTCATGCTTCATTAAATGGGTACAGCTCCTATATCAGACACCTAAAGCAAGAATCTTTGTGAATGGTTGGCTCTCGGAGCAGTTTTCACTAGAGCAGGGTACCCGACAGGGATGTCCCCTCTCCCCTTTACTATATGCGTTGGCGGCTGAACCGCTGGCCATTGCTATCAGAGCACACCCTGATATTCAGGGTCTGCGCCGAGGCCCCACAGTGGAAAAAATAGGAATGTATGCCGACGACACCATACTATACCTTGCAGATCAGGGACCGTCACTCCAAGCAGCGTTAGAACTCATTGAACAAATGGGGGGATACTCGGGTCTACGTATAAACTGGGACAAGTCCCAGATTCTTCCAATAGATGTGTTCCCTCCTCCCCTCACATCCCCCCCATTACCACTTGCCAGGGTATCCAAGATTATATACTTGGGAGTGGAGGTGACTAGGGATCTGGTGGACTATACCCCTTTAAATGTAGCTCCCTTGTTTAATTTACAGAAAAGTAAAATGCAGACATGGTCTAGATTGCCTTTGGGGGTGATGGGCCGTGTAAACCTAATTAAGATGATTATACTGCCCAAGATTTTATATTTGGTATGGCATGCCCCTCTATACATCCCCTTAAAACTCTTCACGCAGATAGAAGCTATCTTAAATTCATTTGTCTGGGAGCAAAGTAGACACAAACTAGCCTGGCAAAATTAAAAAAAACCCACAGATATGGGGGGGCGTAGCCCTCCCGGATTTACAGGATTATTACCTAGCCTCACAACTCTCCCATATGTACCATTTTCACACGTCGGAAATGCAGCGATATAGATCTTTGGTCTGTGACAAACCGGGACACCCGACGTATACACCAATCCAGGCTATCCTACGTGGGAAAAAAGCACCAGGCCCCACAGCGCGGTACAACTCGGGCATGTTGATGCATCACCAAAGAATATGGGAAATTTCTCTCAAAAAGCAAAATGTGGGGAAATTTCATTCATACACCCCATTGTGGCTTAATAGTATGATGCCGGAATTGGAAACGATTCCAGATTCAATAGTCTGGGCTAGGTACGGAGTACTATATCTCCATCAGGTCATATCCACATGCGGGCTTAAGTAATTTCAGACTCTTAAGGAGGAGTTTTCCCTTCCTCACAATCTAGCATTTAAATACTTGCAGCTCCGTCACACGCTTAAAACCCAGTTACCAAGTTTGGATCTAGAGATGGAGCCTCCCCCTGTGCTGGGTATAATACTAGGAGATGACCCCTCAAAGCTGATTTCACACCTGTACTACACAATTAGACTAAGGGGAGTAGCAGTTGTGTCACACAAAGCTAAGACGGTATGGGAACAAGATATAGGACCTATAGATGACGCTGACTGGAACGAGATCTTAGAAGGAACCAAGACAGTATCTCCCAAGATGTCAGATAGACTGACACAAATATATATTGTTCATAAAGCCTATCTGACACCGTTGAGATTGGCGAAAATTCCAGCACACGCCGGATCCGATGTGTCGCTTGTGTAGAGCTGACCCAGGTTCATTTTACCATCTCATATGGAGCTGCCCTCATGTCCAGACATTTTGGGCACAGGTTATCCATTTCCTCCATGACAATATGGGATCCCCTGAGGTGCTAGACCCTAAGTTATGTTTATTGGGGTTACTGCCAGATGTAGAGGTGGATAAGTATCATACAATTTTCATCTCTGAAACTCTATTTTTGGCGCGTAAAGTCATAGCTCAGAGATGGATGCAGAATGTACCCCCCATGTTGCAGATGTGGAAAAAAGCAATAAATGATACCCTACCATTCAAGAAACTGATCTATGCACACAGGGGATCTTCGCAAAAATATTCTAAGATATGGGACAGATGGTTGGAGGATGGGGAGACTTGTGTTTAGTTGGGTCATGCCTGGTGAGGTGCATCCGGGGCACACATTGTTTACAGGTTGTATTAATGAACTAATCAATTCACTACACATATAGACATAAGAATATACATCCTACAAAACTTTCGCTTATTTAATTTTGCTGTCATAATATGTACTTGACCTTCTTTGAACAAATGTACCCATGCAAATGCAATGAGGAGGAAGTTGGGGTAGAGCTAAGTCTTGCTGTGTAAGTCCAAAGACACACAGCTCGGTAGCATGCAGACACTGTGAAGTTGATTTACTAAGGGCAAATAGACTGTGCACTTTGCAAAGTGCAGTTGCTCTCTGCAAAAGCAGCTGCTTCAGAGCTTAGAAAATGAGCAGAAGTTCTTCTGACTTCTGTCATCCAATCATGTGCAAGCACAAATTGTGTTTTTTTCATTTTCCTTGCACGTGATTGGGTATTCTTTGATAAGTGAAGCTTTGCCTCATTTACTAAAGTCTGGAGCAATTGCACTAGTAGAGTGCAACTGCACTTTGCAAAGTACACAGTCTATTTGCCTTTAGTAAATCAACCCCTGTGTGCCTCCATAGCAAGCGGCTTGCTATGGAGCCACGTGAAAAAGAGGAGGAGCCAGGATTGCCGCTGGGAGACCTGAGAAGAGGTGGATCAGGGCCACTCTGTGCAATACCACTGCAAGTTCATATAACATGTGAGTATAACATGTTTCTTATTTTAATTTAGATGTAGCACCCTGGTGTTTAGGCAGGGTTGCTAGTAAATTTAGTTTGCCAGGTTGTAATTTTCCTGGCTAATTGTTAGAAGATCGATTGATTTCCCTCTAATTCTGGAATTGCTGCACCCCTTCTCTTCTGTCACTAGGTGGCACTGTGGCTGGTGACATTAGAATGACAGGGGGCTCTGCAAGGTTTAGAATATGAATGGATGGGATGTCTCAGCCAATTGGCAGGGGTTTCTTTAGTCCCTTGGACTGCTGGGAGAGCCTATTTATTTGGGTGGAGTCAGGTGATCGGGGTTCTGTGCCACCTGGATGGCTGTCTAGGTGGATGTGTATTATGTTGCCCCAGGCTGCTAGGCCGGAAGCCTGAGGCCTATCCCAGGGCCACCTGGCTGTTAGGCTGCCTGAGGCCTATCCAGAAGCAGGAGAAGTAGCGTAGGGTTGGGATTGCAGGATTGGAGTCCAACGAAGTTGAGAAGGTTCAGCCAGACAGGGAACCAGTTGTGGTCGGAGGTGGATGGGAAGCTGTCACCACTAAGGTACCATCCATTTTCCTACCTGAGACTACAGTGAGTAAGCTCGAGCAAGTACCAGAGCAGTCTTGTCATCAAGCGGGGACGGTGAAGAAGTGGGAAAGCTTCAGCAAATGCCAAGCCAGGGACCCAGCAGGATAGCGGGGGTGACGCTTGAGGAGTTTACAGCGGGATAGCTGTGGAAGAGCTCAAGAGGATCCAGTGACGACTAGGATCTGGAAGTCTAGTGAGAGACTGGGAGCTCAGTGAGTGAAGACTTACAGTGAGATACTGAGAGATAGGAAATGGACTGTTCTGTTTTACCAAGAGTTTCGTACAACTACTTTTTATTGACTGTTGCAAGATTAGTTGTCATAGGAGACAGCAGTCCTAACTATACCTAAGTGTTATCTGGCTGGAGGCCTTCCACTGTATAGCTGTCTACCTATAGAAGTTTCAGAGTCAGCCAATTAGCATTGCATCTACTCAAGGGTGTCCTGGCCTCTCTTGTTCGCATTCAAAAAGTGACTGGAGCACAGCACTTCCTCTTGCATCTCACCCACCATGCCTGGTAACCCACTCTACAAAGAAGGATGTCAGCTCTCCCTGACTCTGGAGGTCACACTTAGGCCTCTGGGGCCTCGGGATCTTGTTACATTTGGTACCCAACGTGGGGCAAAGGTGTTATTCCTGCAGCAGTCACTCCTAGCAACAGGCTATAGCTACATCAGGATTTTGTCTGGCTCCATGGGAAGGTGGCAAGTAACATCTTTACTGCATATAGATTGTGTTATTGTGCATTCCAACAACGTGGGGACCAACATGTCTCATTGCTTATGGGAGAGTGTCAGCCTCGTCTTTTGTCACTTTACGCCAGTGCTGCAGGGGTTAAAACGGACTCCATTAAAAGTTTGGCACGCCACACAGAAAAAGAGGTGCTGAGGTTTCCAGAGAACATGTGGACCAATCCCTTGGCAGGGGAGGAGATATCGCTCTGCAGAGGATGATAAGGAAGTGCTGTCATGTGTATCTGATTGTTGGGTGGAAAAGATGGCGCAGTTTGGAAATACCACGTCAGATTGGAAGAGGTATGCTCCGAGTATTGGCTCTGGTCTGAGTGCATCTCAGGACATCCTGACTTGTACCGTACTCCGGTGTCAAACTAGAGGTAACTTTGTCCTGTACACGGCCGGAGGCTACGAGGCCTTGGGACTAATTTGTGGGAAGTGTTCCAGTTTGTCCACACACCTGCGGCCCTGGATCGCCTGTGGACGCTACAGGGAATTCCTGCTTGAGGTAGTCACACCGGCCCAACCTCCGCAGACAATACAGGCAGATTGGGACAGGAGTGTCGCCAGCTGGGGACAGCATCGAGAGTCCCCCTGCTATCCGGCTTGTGCTGCTCCTCTCATCTCTGCGGCTGCTTCAGGACCCAGTGCTTCCGTTATCCCTCGAGGCTGTGGTTGGGACCAGCTGTGTTCCCTGATGGCGGCACTCCCTGGGGGAAATACGCTGGTGTCGGGTAAGCCTGAAATGGGTGAGAGTGGTGTGCCAGTGTAGCACCCTGGTGTTTAAACAGGGTTGCTAGTAAATTTAGTTTGCCAGGTGGAAATTTTCCTGGCTAATTGTTAGAAGATCAATTAATTCCCCTCTAATTCTGGAATTGCTGCACCCTTTCTCTTCTGTCACTACGTGGCACTGTGGCTGGTGACAGTAGAATGACAGTGGGCTCTTCAAGGTCAGATTATGAATGGATGGGATATCTTAGCCAATTAGCAGGGGTTTCTTTAGTCCCTTGGACTGCTGGGAGAGCCTATTTATTTGGGTGGAGTCAGGGGTTCGAGGTTCTGTGCCACCTGGACGGCTATCTAGGTGGACATGTGTTATGTCACTGCTAAGCTGGAAGCCTGAGGCCTATTCCGGGGGCATCTGGCTGCTAGGCTGCCTGAGGCCTATTCAGGAGCAGGAGAAGCAGCGTAGGATTGGGACTGCAGGATTGGAGTCCAACCAAGTTGAGAAGGTTCAGCCGGATGGGGAACCAGTTGTGGTCGGAGGTAAAAGGGAAGCTATCGCCACAAAGGGACCATCCATTTTCCTACCGGAGACTACAGTGAGTAAGCTTGAGCAAGTACCAGAGCTTCTCACCCAGCGGGGACAGTGAAGAAGTGGGAAAGCTTCAGCGAGTGCCGAACCAGGGACCCAGCAGGATAGCGGGGGTGAGGCTTGAAGAGTATACAGCGGGATAACTGTGGAAGAGCTCAGGGTCCAGAGATCCAGTGACGACTGGGATCCGGAAGTCTAGTGAGAGACTGGGAGCTCAGTGAGTGAAGATTTACAGTGAGATATTGAGAGATAGGAAATGGACTGTTCTGTGTTACCAAGAGCTACGTACAACTACCTTTTATTAACTGTTGCAAGATTAGTTGCTATAGGAGACAGCGGTCCTATCTATACAGAAGTGTTATCCGGCTGGAGGCCTTCCACCGTATAGCTGTCTACCTATAGAAGTCTTGGAGTCTGCTAATTAGCATTGCATCTACTCAAGGGTGTCCTGGCCCTAACCCTCTCTCCCACAGTTCAGAATAAATCTCTTGTTCGCATTCAAAAAGTGACGGGCGCCCAACATTTCTTCATGCATCTCACCTACCATGCCTGGTAACCCACTCTACAAAGGATGTCAGCTCTCCCTGGCTCTGGAGGTCACCCTTAGGCCTCTGGGGCCCAGGGATCTTGCTACATAAAAAAATACAAAAAAAAAAACAAAAAAAAAAACATTTTTTGACTTTAGTAACACTTTAAGGCCTTGTTCAAACTCGTGCATTTTTGGCTCAGTTAAATGCCTGTGAAAGGGAACACAATTTGCCAAATAAGATCAGTTATAATAATGTCAATTGCATTATATTCATCCGTACATTTTGTTTTTGCAGTCTTAGTGCAATTGCAGGAGGGAGCTGGAAGGCAGTTGGACTGTGATTGGCCACATTCATGGCCTGGACTAAAACCTCACCCACTGGCAGAAAGAACAAGGATGAAGTGTGGCTGGACATTTAGCTGCAGGAGGGGAGCCTGAAGAGAAGGAAAAGTTTTTGGTGGGCCTGTAAAAAAGAAAGCTGTTTATGGGGGAGAGCTGTAGAGACTCAAAGCCTGGATAGAGCTGCATAACACAAAGCAGAGGTATGAGCTATATGGGGAGGAAGAGAGGGCCAAAGGGAGAGAAGGAGAGTGCTGCAGAATGAAGGCCCCTTGAAGCCTTTAGGGAAAGAGAGCCTTGACTGATGGAAACATTGTATTATGCCCTGTACACGCGGTCGGACTTTGTTCGGACATTCTGACAACAAAATCCTAGGATTTTTTCCGACGGATGTTGGCTCAAACTTGTCTTGCATACACACGGTCACACAAAGTTGTCGGAAAATCCGATCGTTCTAAACGCGGTGACATAAAACACGTACGTCGGGACTATAAACGGGGCAGTGGCCAATAGCTTTCATCTCTTTATTTATTCTGAGCATGCGTGGCACTTTGTCCGTCGGATTTGTGTACACACGATCGGAATTTCCGACAACGGATTTTGTTGTCGGAAAATTTTATATCCTGCTCTCAAACTTTGTGTGTCGGAAAATCCGATGGAAAATGTGTGATGGAGCCTACACACGGTCGGAATTTCCGACAACAAGGTCCTATCACACATTTTCCATCGGAAAATCCGACCGTGTGTACGGGGCATTACAGTGGGCGTTGACCCAAATCAAGGAGGTTAAGTGGCTCTGTCAGGATTGGCTACAAGGACACAAGTGATGGGGTGGAGCCTAAACTCTAGAAAAAGGTTACACTGAGGCCCACCCACCTGTGCGCTCTGTGATGTTTTGTCACAGCTTTATTGGCGGTTTTGACTTGGCAAGCAATTCATGTTGTTTTAATGGGCTCTGCCCTCAAGTTACTGTAAATTCTAGGGTCACTCTAATGCCGGTCTGGCACTGACGCTAAGGATAGGCCTCTTTCACTATCTTAGCTTAAGATTTATGTGTGCTCACTGTATAACTGTGACAGGCATTGGTTATTTGTTGTGTTTGAAAAGTTCAATAAAGCTGTGGCCTTGCCATTTTCCAACTTAATCAGCCCCCATGTCATGTTTGGGCAAGGTATTTGTTTGTTAATTGGTTGTATGAGCATATGCTTCTCAGCAGTCAGGAGAAAGAACCACATAGGAGAACCTGTCCAGGATGGTTTAGGAGCCCTGAGGATTACAAATACTCTCACTTTGAGAAGGATAGTGCGACCCGGAGGAAAATCTAGACGGAGGGTCGGCATGACTATGGGAGGAACAGGTCGGCAAGGGTTAAGTTTTTACTGAGTTAGTTGGGGGAAAAAGGGCAGCTTACCTTATTGGAGGAGCAGGTCAGGTGTGTGGGTGGAGCAGGAAAAGGTTGGGATGTTGCACAGGCTGTTGGGAAATCATTCCAGAATTTTCCCTGTTGGTAGAAGTTCTGTCAGCCCCTGCGGAGAGAAATACAGGCAGGATGAGCGATTTGGAGGCCTTGTGGAACCAGGTCAGGGCTGCAGCCTCTACACGGGGTCCTCAGTGGCTCCAACAACAATTATTAGGCATGTTAGGGGGGTCGGGGGTTGATCCCTCTCCTCCTGGATCTCCCCCTTCATCTAAGCGCGCTAGGAGGGTTCGCCCTCCTGAGCGCTTGAGCCCTTCCCATACCCCCCGGGTCCGGCGGCCGCATGGGAGCTCCACACGGAACCCTTCAGTGTCCCCTGCTAGGCCATCAGCTTCTGGCCACAGCAGAGGGCCTGGGAGGAATCCCCAGCATCGGCGGGACCTGCGGGAGGGGGGGCCGCTGCGCTCTCTTCCCCCCTCCTCCCCCGCTACAGTGATTCAGGATGTCACGGCCGGCTCTCCTGCTGATGTGCCTAGCAGGAGGCCGGCTCGGCGAGGGACACAGTCGGATGCAGGGAGGGGCGGGAGCCCTGTCCCTTCTGGATCGGTGGGCAGAGCGGACTGTGGGAACCAGGAGGTCCGGTACCTGCGCTCGTCGGCAGCGTCATCTGGAGGATCAGCTCCCTCTCCTGTGGCTGAAGCGTCGGCTCGGCGTGGGAAGGCTGGAGAAACAGGCAGCAGAAGGCAGTTGGCGCCCTCTGCTGCTTCTACACAGACATTGCAGCCATCTTCAAGCAGAGATAGAGTGACAGCTGCACGGGGGAGTGGCCAAGCTCAATTAAAGGGCCGGCGACCCCCTTCCACAGTTGGGGGTGCACGCGGACCCCGCAGCTGTCAGATGGAGGCGGAGGAAGATGAGGGTACGCCGGGGCGTGCTGAAGCAGAGGAATCGAGGGGAAGAACGCCTGCGGCACAGTCGGTGCGTGAGTCATCAGCAGAATCCGGCGAGGTGTCCAGCGATGACGGCGATGGGCGATCACCGGCCATGCGCCCTACCGTGCAGAGTCAGCTGGGATCCGGAAGTGCGGCTGCTCGGGATTCGGTGCGCAGGCAGCCTGGTGAGTCCAATTTTAATTCTGCTACTTTTGTAGGGCAAGGTGTTGGGTTCACGGAGGGTGGAAAGGGGGGGTCACGGGGCAGGGAGCAAGCGGGTCAGATGGGGAGGGAACCTGGTATGGCGGGTTTGGCGGAATTTTTTGCGGGTTTTCGGGAACTGTTGGACCGTTGCGCCCCGCCTGGGCCTTCAGGACCAGTAGCAGGGCCGACGGGGGCGTGGGTCCCTGCCGTGACCACGTCGGATGGATTGGGCTGTGATGCCCCTGTTGCGTGTAGTTCTACGCTGCCGCCGGCGGTGAGCACGGCGTCCCAGCGGGAAGGACAAGCGGATACGGGAATCCCATTATCCTCAGCGGTAGTTGAGTCTGCGTCTCAGACGGCGAGGGTCAGTGGCGCGGAGTCGCGTAAGGCTAAGGAGTCGGGGGACGATGGGGTTCGTTTGGGTGATAGAGCACACGGTGAGGTTTATGTATGCTTCGAGGGTCCGTTAGGGGTACATCTCAAGCCCGAAGTTAGGGAGAGGATTTGGCGGGGGGAATACGTGGAGATATTCTCCCTTTTGCCGCTAGAGAAGTTTAACATAGATAAAGGAAAAGCAGATGAGAGTAAAAAGGAGGAGGAGGAGAGGCGGCGTTGGCGGCTTATCCCTAGGACATTTTCTAACTGGCTGCAAGCCTTTGCGATATTGGCCAGCGTCATAGGTGAAAAGGAGCCGGAGAATTGTTCTCCGCTTTTTTGCTATTTAGACGCTATTGGGGAGGTTTATAGGGTATATGGAGGACTGGCATGGCTTCGCTATGACGAACAGTTTCGTCAGCGGAAAGCTGTCAGGCCTCAGCTAAGATGGGACCATAAGGATATTGGGCTTTGGATGAAGCTCATGGTGCAGGCTCGGGCTTCAGGACAGCCCTTTCCAGGGGGGGCCGGCGGTTCAGGCACTGGGCAGCCGGCCTCACAACGTAAAAACTACTGTTGGCAGTTCAACGAGGGAGCGTGCCGCTTTGGCGCGTCCTGTCGGTTCCGTCACGAGTGCTCCGGATGCGGAGGCTCTCACGGTTTTGCCAAATGCTTTAAGAAGGGGAAGCTGCAATCTAGTGAGTCCGTTTCAAAAAGGGAGGACGCCGGTAAATCTGTCGTAAAGCTGCCGTACCTAAGTAGGTATCCCAGGACGGAGGCGGCGATTTTTCTTGCCGAGGGCTTTGCATATGGTTTTCGCATTCCCTGTTCGCTACCCTTGTCTGGGGATTCTATGCCCAGGAATCTGAAATCTACTTTTCAGTTTCCTCAGGTGGTGACGGATAAGTTAGCTAAGGAAGTGGAGATGGGTAGAATGGCTGGCCCGTTCGATCGCCCGCCCATACCTGGGTTGCATGTGTCTCCTTTGGGGGTAGTACCTAAGAAGGAACCACATAAATTTCGGCTGATTCATCACTTGTCGTATCCTAAGGGATCTTCGGTAAATGATGCGATTGAGCCTGATTTGACGTCGGTGTCCTATACGTCGTTTGATACGGCCGTTAGTTGGGTTCAGAGATATGGACAGGGGGCATTATTGGCTAAGACGGACATTGAGTCCGCTTTTCGTTTATTACCGGTTCATCCGGATAGCCAGCCGTTGCTGGGTTGTTTTTGGGGTGGACAGTTTTTTGTTGACCGTTGTCTTCCCATGGGTTGTTCTATTTCTTGTTCTTACTTTGAGACATTTAGTACCTTTGTCGAATGGGTGGTTCGGGAAGAGTCACAAGTGCGCTCGGTTCTGCACTACCTTGATGATTTTCTTTGTATTGGCCCCCCGAAATCCACGGTTTGTTCGGTCTTGTTACGAACATTGGAAAGCGTGGCGCGGCGTTTCGGGATTCCTCTCGCGCCGGAAAAGACGGAAGGGCCGTCGACTGAGATGCAATTCTTGGGTATCATTATTGATACACAGGCAATGGAGTGTCGCTTGCCGACGGCAAAATTGGAGGACTTGCGATTGTTGGTGAGGGCGGCCCTACAGGCGAAGAAAGTTAGGCTGAAACAATTACAGTCTTTGCTGGGGAAGCTTAATTTCGCCTGCCGCATCATGCCGATGGGGCGCATTTTTTGCCGTCGCCTGAGTGCCGCTACTTCGGGGGTACGAATGCCACATCATTTTATTCGGCTTTCGGCCGAACACAAGGCAGATCTGCGGGTATGGGAGGAGTTTTTGGCCACCTATAACGGGAGGTCCTTGTGGATGGCCCCGGTGGTATCGGCCTTTGATTTCGATTTGTACACGGATGCAGCGGGCAGTTTGGGTTTTGGGGCGTACTGTCAAGGGGCATGGTGTGCGGAGGCATGGCCGGAGGAGTGGCGTGTCGCGGGCTTCTTGAGTAATCTGGTGCTATTGGAGCTTTTCCCGATTGTGGTGGCATTGGACATCTGGGGATCTCGCTTTCAAAATCGGCGAGTTTGTTTTCACTGTGATAACATGGGGGTGGTGGCGGTTGTGTCTAGTCTGTCTGCCTCGTCTCCGCCCGTAGTGCGTTTGTTACGTTTTTTGGTCCTTCGTTGTTTGAGTTTGAATTGTTTTATAAAAGCTGTGCATGTACCGGGTGTGGAGAATTCCATTGCTGATGCCTTGTCTCATTTTCAGTGGGACAGGTTCCGGAAGCTGGCGCCGGCGGCGGAGCAGAGGTCGGTTCCTTGTCCCAGGCATCTGTGGAGACTGGCATTGGAATAGCTGGTGGCTTGGTACAGCGTTCGGTGAGTGCGGGAACATGGGCGGCTTACTCTTCGGTTTGGCGGGAATGGGACGAACTGGTAAGTTCTGTAGGGGGTTGTGTTTCGGAGCAGGACAGGCTCTCACTGTTATTGTACGTGATTGGGATGCAGTTTTCCAAGGGAGAGTCGGTGTCGAAAATGAACCGGAGATTGGCTGCGTTGGCTTTTCTTTATAAGCTACAAGGCCTGCGGGATATTACCAAGGAGTTTATGGTGCGTCAGGCCATGAAGGGTTTCCGGCGCGGACGCGTGGTAAGAGATACCAGGCGCCCAGTGTCCTTTGGGCTGCTACAGGATATGGTGGGAATCTTGCCCAGGGTTTGTTCCTCGCCTTATGAGGTTCAACTTTTTACGGCAGCTTTTTCTTTGGCTTTCTTTGGAGCCTTGAGGATTGGGGAGCTGGTGAGCAAAAATAAACGCGGTGTGGGGGGTTTGTTGTTTTCGGAGGTACAGATCAATACGGATAGCGTTCAGCTCCTTATCAGTAGATCTAAAACTGATCAATTGGGCAAGGGGGTTTATGTGACATTATTTAAGGTGCTTCCGGAGGCAGTGTGTCCGGTACGTTCTGTTCAGCGCTTCGCTCAGGTTCGGAAGGGCGTGCAAGGGCCTTTTTTACAGCACGAGGATGGTTCATCCTTGTCGCGTTTCCAGTTCGTGGCAATTTTTAAGCGCTGCTTGTTGACGGTTGGAATGCCAGCCGCTCAATTTAACACTCATTCTTTTAGGGTAGGGGCAGCTACGGAGGCAGCTCGTTGGGGTTTGAGTCAACAGATGGTTATGCGCATAGGGAGATGGGAATCTGATCGTTTTAAAATTTATGTACGTCCGCACATGCTATAATGTTTTTTCATGATGTTATTGATCTGTTGGAGTTATGTTTTGGGCTATATGTTTTCTTTGGTTGTCTGTTACAGGTTTTCCTCAAGGCCTGGTGTGGATTCTGGGCGACTCTTATGTCTTCTGGGGGGCGATCAGAGCAGATGCGCGGCCCGAAGGGAGACAGCTTGGAGTTCCCCGGAGTGAAGCAGTATGCAAATGGTTGGGGGTTAGAGGCATGATGTGGGGACGGGTTCTTCCGGAATTCCACTATTACTCTAGAGTGGACAGGCCCCCTGATGTATTGGTGCTCTCAGTGGGAGGGAATGATATGGGGGTCCGGGCAGCTAGGGACATTGTGCGGGATGTAAAGTTTGACATTCTACGACTGATGCGGGACTTCCCTGGGGTCGTCATAGTGTGGTCCGACATAGTGGCACGACACACTTGGCGACATGCGCGTTCCGTTGAACGCTTGAATAAAGCACGGATAAAGGCCAACAGGGAGATTGGGCGTTTTGTGTCTCGCCTTGGGGGTGTGGTGGTTCGCCATCGGGATCTAGAAGACCTATCTATTAGGTATTGGAGGGATGACGGTGTACATCTGAATGCGGTTGGAACCGATTTTTGGTTTTTAGGATTGCAGGAAGGGGTGCAGAGGGCTCTGCAGGTGTGGAGGGACTCGCTTTAGTGAGGTGTCACTCAAGCTCGCATGGCGGGTCAGGGGGTCTTTGGGGGGTCAAGAATTGAAACAGTTGGTTAAATTTTGGGGGACCCATACAGGGTATGGGATCCCACCTTGGTTTGTTGTTGGTGGTTCTCCCAGGACTTAGGTCCCAAGGGAAAGAGAAATTTGGAAAGTCGCAATGTCCTCGAGCCGGCTGGGGCACAGCTGAGGGCACAGTGGTTATTGAGCAAAATGGGACCCCAAAGACCCCCTCCTGGTGTTAAGAATTGTTATGTTTATGGTTATATTTATTTTGGTTAATAAAAGGCTGTTGTGGCCATTAAAACCCATGTCACGCAGCGTTGTGTGGTTATTATAGTTATAAGATAAATGTAAGACCGCAGTTGACGAATCCTATAGTCAAGTGCGACCCGGAGGAAAATCTAGACGGAGGGTCGGCATGACTATGGGAGGAACAGGTCGGCAAGGGTTAAGTTTTTACTGAGTTAGTTGGGGGAAAAAGGGCAGCTTACCTTATTGGAGGAGCAGGTCAGGTGTGTGGGTGGAGCAGGAAAAGGTTGGGATGTTGCACAGGCTGTTGGGAAATCATTCCAGAATTTTCCCTGTTGGTAGAAGTTCCCTCCCTCCCGCCCTACATTTGGTTATGAGTTTTTTTTTTCTTTAAAAAAAAAAAAAATATATAAAAAAAAAAAAAAAAAAAAAAAAATGAATATATATTTATGGTTTTCTTGAACAATTTGTCACAGCAGCTGGCGGGTCAGGGGGTCTTTGGGGGGTCAAGAATTGAAACAGTTGGTTAAATTTTGGGGGACCCATACAGGGTATGGGATCCCACCTTGGTTTGTTGTTGGTGGTTCTCCCAGGACTTAGGTCCCAAGGGAAAGAGAAATTTGGAAAGTCGCAATGTCCTCGAGCCGGCTGGGGCACAGCTGAGGGCACAGTGGTTATTGAGCAAAATGGGACCCCAAAGACCCCCTCCTGGTGTTAAGAATTGTTATGTTTATGGTTATATTTATTTTGGTTAATAAAAGGCTGTTGTGGCCATTAAAACCCATGTCACGCAGCTTTGTGTGGTTATTATAGTTATAAGATAAATGTAAGACCGCAGTTGACGAATCCTATAGTCATGCTTCGACATGGCTTTAAGGGCCCCACCATCAGCAGAATGTATATTTGATCCTCTATTGGACAGTGGCTTAGAAAGGGTCTAAAACCTGTACATAGGCCATACTGTTCAATACATCTCCTGTTGTTCACTTTCATATTTGTTTTCAATTGTTTTTTTACATTGTTGTCAGCCTGGTCATTCTGCTTTTATCTGTCCAGAACATTTGAAAGGGCTTTTCACACGCAATAAGAGGGGGTGAAAATCATAGACCCTATCTTAGCGTTTTTTTGTTCCAGTGTTTATTAATAGGTTAACCCTGTTAACTGTTAACTGTTTAAGCTGGGCTTGTCCTGGTCCTATTAAACCCTTTTGTTACATTGCTACTGGTGTGTCGCGTGTTGGGTGCAGTTCAGGACAGGTCACCACTTGGAGCAACATGAGGACCCAACATTTTAGCAGCTCCCTAGGGAATCTGTGCTACATGTATACGCTACTTTCTAATTAGTGGATGTATTTTACTATTGCTCTTGTTTAACCACTTTCTGCCCGGCCTATAACAGATTGACGTCCGGGAAGTGGTTCTGTTATCCTGACTAGGCGTCATATGACGTCCAGCAGGATAACATTGCGGCGCGGCAATCGCGAGCGCGGCGTGTCAGCCTGACACGCCACATCTCCAAACGTGATAAGAAGCCTCTGACAGAGGCTTCTTACCACGTGATCAGCTGTGACCAATTAATTGTGACCAAGCGCACTGATTATCAGCACAGCCCCCATCAAATGTACCCATAAGCTGCCAATCAGTGCCCAGTCAGTGCACCATCATAACCCCCTGCCAGTGCCCAATAAAGTGCCAATCAGTGCCCATCACAGTGCCAATCAGTGCCCACCAAAGTGCCAATCAGTGCCCAGCATTAACACCTGTCAGTACCTGCCCAATCAGTGCTGCCAATCAGTGCCATCTATTAGTGTCCATCAATTCTACCTGCCTGTCGGTGCCAATCAGTGCCGCCTGTCAGTGCCCATCAGTGCTGCATATCAGTGCCACCTTTTCGATGCCAATCAGTGCTGCATATCAGTGCCCATCAATTCTACATATCAGTGCCACCTTATCAGTGCCAACTCATCAGTGCCCATCGGTGACGCCTCATCAGTGCACATCAGTGCCGACTCATCAGTGCCCGTCAGTGAAGGAGAAAACAAAATTTTATAACAGAAATGAAGAAAAACTTTTTTTTTTTAAAAATGTCGATCTTTTTTAGTTTGTTTAGCAAAGAACAAAAACCGCAGAGGTGATCAAATACCACCAAAAGAAAGCTCTATTTGTGGGAAGAAAATGATAAAAATTTAGTTTGGGTACAGTGTTGTATGACCGCGCAATTGTCATTCAAAGTGCGACAACACTAAAAGCTCAAAATTATCCTGGGCAGGAAGGGGCGAAAGTGCTTGGTATTGAAGTGGTTAAAGATTGCTGTAATCATATGGATCTTATCATTTTTAGGTTTATTTTTATTATTATTATTATTATTCCTTCAAGTTAAATGATCTACAGCAGTAGTCTCCAAACTGCGTCCCTCTGCCTCCCTTTATCTGGCACATGGGGCACTAGTCTATCCAAAGATTACACCAACAATAGGACATACTTCCTGTCACTGACAGCAACAATGGGATACTATTCTGCCAACTGACACTAACGATAGGGCACAATTCCACCCAATGACACCAACGATGGGACACAATTGCTTCCTTTGACACCAACAGTGGGCCACTATTCCTCCCTGTGACACCAAAGATGGGGCATTGTTTACTCCCATTGATGCCAGAATATTTTCTGCTGCCACTAGCCACAATATGGCCCTCCTACAGTTTAAAGGACTGTAAACTAGTCCTTTGTTTAGAAAGTCTGGATACCCCTGATCTACAGTGGGGACGGAAAGTATTCAGACCCCCTTAAATTTTTCACTCTTTGTTATATTGCAGCCATTTGCTAAAGTCATTTAAGTTCATTTTTTTTCCTCATTAATGTACACACAGCACCCCATATTGACAGAAAAACACAGAATTGTTGACATTTTTGCAGATTTATTAAAAAAGAAAAACTGAAATATCACATGGTCCTAATTATTCTGACTGTGACTGTTCTTAAATGGCCCAGCCAGAGCCCTGACTTAAACCCAATTGAGCATCTCTGGAGAGACCTAAAAATGGCTGTCCACCAACGTTTACCATCCAACCTGACAGAACTGGAGAGGATCTGCAAGGAGGAATGGCAGAGGATCCCCAAATCCAGGTGTGAAAAACTTGTTGCATCTTTCCCAAAAAGACTCATGGCTGTATTAGATCAAAAGGGTGCTTCTACTAAATACTGAGTAAAGGGTCTGAATACATAGGACCATGTGATATTTCATTTTTTTCTTTTTTAATAAATCTGCAAAAATGTCAACAATTCTGTGTTTTTCTGTCAATATGGGGTGTTGTATGTACATTAATGAGGAAAAAAATGAACTTAAATGATTTTAGCAAATGGCTGCAATATAACAAAGAGTGAACAATTTAAGGGGGTCTGAATACTTTCTGTCCCCACTGTACATGTAACATGGCCCCCTAAGGAACTGTTTGGATTTACCTGCTCATCTGCACTGCCATGACCTGATGAACATTCCAACCCACCTGGCACTCTGGGTTCAGACATCTTTGCACCACCTTAAAGCAATAAGTGAGACAACTCTGTACGTTTATGTTCTGATAATGTTTACTAGAACAGTTCAAAGAAGATATTGTCATTAAAGAGGAGGTAATAGATCTGCCGAGTTTTAGGCAACAGCGCCAACTCAGCAAAGGAATACCTCCAAATAACACAAGCCAAGATATTTTCAGGTAAACAGTCTATTATATACCCAGGTACAGTGGAGTTCTGCTTGCACCTGATAGGATAAACAAAGTTAAATGGTTATACTGACAAATTTCTAAAGGGGAACCCTTGACCAGCCTATAAACCTTTAACCCTAATGAGAGGTCAGACTTAATGGCAATGATATAAGGGCCCTTGTAGTAATAATGACAGCACTGTCCCTGTTGCAGATCTGATGGTCTTAACCGGCAGTAAGAGCTCATTAATTGTATCCAATAAGGTGTAATAGCAAGAAATACATTTTCTTGAAATGGTAGAAGCTAAAGGTGTCTATGCACAGTGTTCAAGATAGATTCAGTAAAGTATTCCCGAGGTAAAGATGTCTGTGCAAAGTGTCTCCGTGAAACCGTGAGGAATTGTAAAGGTGGGGGATTGCTCTCTCACCAATGACCAGGCCGACTTAATGCCCTCCGGACAGCAGCTCCTGTAGCGACACACATGCAGCCGATCCACCGTATCGATCTCCCGATGCAATGCTCAGAACACAGGTTGGCAAGTGACCGAAGTGGTGTTGGATGGATGTCTTGACAAACAGCAAGCAGTGCTAGGCCCCTCTCATCCGGGTTGGAATGTGATACACCGCGTGGTAGGCCGCGACCCTTCTCTCCATGTACGCAGAGGTCCGTCTCGCATCAGGCCCAGGAGGAAGAGAGCGCAGGGTGGAGCTGTAATTTCTTTTATAGTTCCTCCCAGCAATATCTCCGATGGGAGATTCCTGGGATATGTAGTCCAGATACAGGATCATGCTAAGAAATTATCAGTCTGAGGAACTACTCATCCCACAATTCCTTGAGTTTGGCTCACAAACATGATGTCAGTTGATAACACTGGGCACTAGAGGGACATGCAATCCATAGAAATACCGGAGGATCACTGTACTTTATAATTGTAGTCCACATTGCTAAATCCAGTATTAGATCTTGTGACTGATATTTACCTTTTGTGCATGGTATTTGTTTTAATTTTACTTTACACCAATTATTATTTATTATTTAATTGTAAATAATCTTGAGTTAAGTTACCATATATACTTGAATATAAGTCGACCTGAATATAAGCCAAGGCACCTACTTTTACCACAATAAAATGGGAAAATTTATTGACTCGAGTATAAGCCGAGGGTGAGAATGCTGCAGCTACTGTAAGTGGAAAAGAGGGTCAACAATGCCCATCTGCAGCCTCACTGTGTCCATCTGCATGCCTCATGCCTCAACCTCATGCCTCAAGCCTCATGCTTCATGCCTCATGCCTCATTCCTCATGCCTCAACCTCATGCCTCAAGCCACATGCCTCAACCTCATGCCTCAACCTCATGCTTCATGCCTCATGCCTCAACCTCATGCCTCAACCTCATGCTTCATGCCTCATGCCTCATGACTCAACCTCATGCCTCAACCTCATGCCTCATGCCTCAAGCCTTATGCCTCAAGTACCTTGATCAGCGTTGTGCCGGCGTTATCTCCTGGCACTGTGCCCATCTGCAGTCTTATCCCCCGGCGCTGTGATACATTCAGTCCAATCGGCGGCCATGCAGTGTAAACAAGCGCCGCCTCCTCCTTGTCGTCCTCCGTGTCCTCCTCTGTGACTGAACACTGACTCGGTTTCCCAGCAGTGAGTCAGTGTTCAGCCTATCATGGACGATGTTCTGACGAGAAAGGTCCCCCCATCCGATAGTGTCTGCCCTGTACTGCGCAGGCGCAGCGCTTGCGCAGTACGGAGGACAAAGGAGACGCTGAAAGTCTCCGAAGAAGAACAGCTGATCATGAGGTATATCGGGAGCGTGTGTGAGCGTGTGACAGAATGTAGTATTAAGTGCGCAGGCGCCGTGTAGAGCTCATGAACAGGTGTTCATGTTCGGAGACTCTCGGCGTCTCCTATGTTCTCCGTGCTGCATCTGCGCAGTACAGGGCGGACACTATCTGATGGGGGATCTTTCTCATCAGAACACGGTCCGTGATAGGCTGAACTGACGGTGCTTGGTTACACTGCATGGCCGCCAATTAGACTGAATGTATCACAACGCCGGGGGATTAGGCTGCAGAGGAGGACTCGAGTGTAAGCCGAGGGGGGCATTTTCAGCACAAAAAAATGTGCTGAAAAACTCGGCTTATACTCGAGTATATACGGTATTTAACTATTTATTGATTTTTTTAATGTTGCGTGGGTGTATAACGTATGTGGTTGAAAGTATGTATCTTAGTGGCATTAGACTGCAGATCGCAAGGTCCTTGGTTGATAAAGCACAATTCGTGTGCAAAACATGTAAGCCGTGTCTCCCTTGTACATGTAGTGCTCCTCCGTTCTCCATGGTTTTATGTGAATAAAGGCGTTTGGATCTTAGTTTGGTGTGCAGCCATCCGGACTTTCCTATAATTATTGCTTCAGCTGTGCCTGGGCGAGTACCCTGCAGTGAGGAGACCATACTGTTGGAGTCGGCTTACCTGTGAGCAGCGTGGACCTCTTGTTTGTCCTCAGTTCAAATCTGGACATCCACTGAGCATTTTGTCCACAGTTGTATCCATGGTCCTTTATATAGGAATGTAGCCACCCTCTCCTGCTTCAGAGATGGACTAGGAACTATGGACTATGAGATTTGTAGTGTGCATAGAGCAGTTCACATGACCACAAATGACATGCATTGCTTATTCCAAGCAAATGGAAGTGAGAGGGAAAGGAGAGGTTCAGGTGCTCACTGAGGATGTTACAGGCAGAAAATCAAAAATCAAAATAAATAAAAATAAAAAGATTACTGGACCTTTAAGTAATGGATGTGTAGGTTTTAATTTTGGAAAGTAAGGATGTTTATTATCACTTTAATGAAAGACCTATTAAAGAGCGACCATTTATGAATAATTGTTTTTGTATTTATATCAAGACATTTCTATGACACGTTTACTTGAGTATACTTGTATAGCCATAAATATAATCTCCTACAAGTGTCACAGTAATGTCTTGGTATGAATACAAAAGCAATTATTCATGCACAGTCCCTCTTCAATAGGTCTTTTGTTAAAAAAAAGTGTAGGAAATTAAAAAAAAATAAACCTAAATACTCACATATATGGCTGCAGCATTAGTCTGATCAGTGGCGGCTGGTGCTCAAAATTTTTGGGGAGGCGCAAACATACTGAAAAATACCGAACCCCTCCCCATCAATTGCAGCCTCACTGTGCCCATCATTTGCAGCCTCACTGTGCCCATCAATTGCAGCCACTGTGCCCATCAATTGCAGCCACTGTGCCCATCAATTGCAGCCACTTGTGCCCATCATATGCAGCCACTTGTGCCCATCATATGCAGCCATTGTGCCCATCAATTGCAGCCACTTGTGCCCATCATATGCAGCCACTTGTGCCCATCATATGCAGCCACTTGTGCCCATCATATGCAGCCACTTGTGCCCATCAAATGCAGCCACTTGTGCCCATCATATGTAGCCATTGTGCCCATCATATGCAGCCATTGTGCCCATCATATGCAGCCACTTGTGCCCATCATATGCAGCCACTTGTGCCCATCATATGCAGCCACTTGTGCCCATCAATTGCCGCCACTGTTCCCATCAATTGCAACCACTGTGTCCCATCAAACGCAGCCACTGTGCTATATCAAATGCTGCCATTGTGCCCCCCGCTGGCCTGCCGTCTGCACTTACCTGTCTCGGTGGGACAGCTCCTCGATGTCTTCTCCCATCCTCCCTTCCCATCCTCTGCTATGATTGGATGCCTGGCGTCCAATCACTGCGCCTATCATTTTAGCCAATTAGGTGACGGGTAACAGATCCGAGCACCTGATTGGCGGAGAGGCGGTTTAGTGTTAGGAAAGCGAATATTCATTTGCTTTTCTAACACAGCTGAGTGACCTGCGAGCGCCCAGCATGGTGCTTGCAGGTCACCTTTTTTGACACCTATAAGAGCCTATGGCTCTAATCAGGTGTTTCAAAAACACCCCCCGTCGCTGTAATTCAGGCGCCCTGCGCCTGAAAAGGGGCCGGGCGCCTGAATAGAGGGTGGCAGCTGCGGCCATAGATTCATGCAATGCATGAATCTATCTATTGGTGCTAGAGGGGTGGCAGGAGAGAAGAGGCGGCGCCTGTGCGCCCTTATGGATGCACTGCCACTGGCTCTGATCCCACGCCATCTCTAAGACTGAGAACTGATTGCTGATCACTGAGTTCTTATGCAGCGTACACACGAGCTGAATTTTCGACCGGACTGGTCCGACAGACCGAGTCCGGTGGACAATCCGATCGTGTGTGGGCTTTATCGGACCCTCAGTGGACTTTTCCAGTCGAGAATCTGACGGACTTTAGATTTGAAACACGCTTCAAATCTTTCCGACGGACTCGAGTCCGGTCGAAAAATCCGCTCGTCTGTATGCTAGTCCGATGGACGAAAACCCACACTAGGGCAGCTATTGGCTACTGGCTATCAACTTCCTTATTTTAGTCCGGTCGTACGTCATCACGTACGAATCCGTCAGACTTTGGTGTGATCGTGTGTAGGCAAGTCCGTTCATTCAAAAGTCCATCGGAAGTCCGTCAAAGTCCGTCAATCTGGTCGAAAAGTCCACCTTTGTGTACGCGGCATTAGTCTTCACTGTGATTGACAGCGACTGCTCTCTTCTCTGCCCCTCTAGTGCTCATTGGAGTACCGGACAGGAGAGGAGGCAGAGATTGTCAGGTTCTCAGTAGTGTACTGAACCAGCTGCCGATCAGGAATCTAAGTGTATTCCAACCTTAATGTCGTCTTGATTGCGCAGGCTCCGAGTACAGCTGATCGACAGCTGTTTATGCTCGGAGATTTTTGGCGGCTCCGTTGAGCTCCGTACTGCGCAAGCGCTGCACCTGCGCAGTACAGGGCGGGCATTACCCGACGGGGGACCTTTCTCGACACAACACCGGGTTAACGCCTGCATCGCCTTCCCCACTGTCACAGATTTTCTGATCACTGTTATCTTCTGTTATCAGCGAACTGCTTGTGGAATGCAGATCTGTCAGCATAGACTGTTGGACATCAGGCTGAACCTTCTGCTATCATGTGAAGAGAGTTAACACTTTACTTCCCTGCATGCTTTTGCTTGGCTACTCTTAGGGCTCCTTCACATGTGTGCAAGTTACTGTTGCTCCTCTGAAAAGATCCATGCTTGGATCGCTTTTCAGAGCTGTTTAAGAGGTGGTGAGGAGGCAATATGCTGCCTCCTCACCACCTGATTTAACCCAATAATTGACTTACGGTGGCCACATTGAACTACATTATTCTTTTTCACAGCACCACACACTAAAACCAACATGCTGTTTAACCAGTTCTATCAGTGCTGCCAATCAGTGCCACCTACTAGTGCCCCCTATCAGTGCCCCCTATCAGTGCCGTCTATCAGTCACTATCAGTGAAGGAGAAAAACTACTTTTTTTGCAAAATTTAATAATAGAAAATAAGCAAAACTTCTTTTTTTTTTAATTGTCAGTCTTTTTTGTTTGTTTAGCAAAAAATAAAAACCCCAGTGGTGAATAAATACCACCAAAAGAAAGCTCTATCTGTGTGAAAAAAAAAAAAATGTTATTTGTGTACAGTGTTACATGACCGCGCAATTGTCATTCAAAGTGCGACAGCGCTGAAAGCTGAAAATTGGCCTGGGTAGGACGGGGGTGAAAGTGCCCTGTAGGCAAGTGGTTAAGCACAGCAACATAGCAGATATTATTGTGCCCATAAAGCTGCTGTTGTGCCCATAAAGATGTTATTGTGCCCATAAAGATGCTATTGTGCCCATATAGAATTTAAGATCTCCACTGGCTTAAGCCAATGCTGCAGCATGCAGGTGTACTTTTTTTTGTAATTGATCGATTGACTAATTGTATGTTTATTTATACATTCACTTGCTGTGGTCGCAGGATGTTTTGCATGGTTTTGTATGTGGCTCAGATCACCACGCAGGGCCGGTACAAGGGGGGGCGGAAGGGGCAGATGCCCTGGGTGGGACCATTTACTGGAGGAAGAGGGGCGCAATAGAAGCGCCAGTGAACCGGCCGCGCGAAAATGGATAATTTTTAACATGTGCTGAGTGCGCTCCTGCACCCGGCACAAGCCTGAGACCAGCCCCGCCCCGCCTCTCACTTCCCTATCAGGCGGAGTTTCTGTCCTTCATTGGAGGTCCGCGTCGATCTACCCGTCAATCGCCGACGCATAGCGCTGGAAGCATCTGTGATAAGTTCGCTCTCATGTCACGCTGCTCCCCAGCGGCCCCTCCTCTCTTCTCGTCCTTTCCTATTTGCTTGTGACATCATATGGGATGGACAAGAAGAGAGGAGGGGCCGCCGGGGAGCAGCGTGACATGAGAGCGAACTTATCACAGATGCTTCCAGCGCTTCTCTGCATGCAGGCTAGTAAACAATGTGCCCTTTAATGTGCTATGTGCCCTATGATATGCCCTATGATGTGCCCTGATGTGTCCCAAAATGTGCCCTAAAAATGTGCCCTGATGTGCCCCATGATGTGCCCCATAATGTGCCCTGATGTGCCCCATAATGTGCCATGCGCCCCATCACGTGCCCCATGTGCCATTATGTGCCCTGATGTGCCCTAATGTGCCATATGCCCCCCGTGCCCTGATGTGCTATGTGCCCTGATGTGCTCCGTGACCTTATGTGCCATGTGCCCTGATGTGCCCCGTGTCCTGATGTGCCACCTGCCCTGATGTGCCATGTGCCCTGATGTGCCCCGTTCCCTGATGTGCCATGTGCTCTGATGTGCTCCTGCCCTGATGTGCTATGTGCCCTGATGTGTTCCTTCCCCTATTGTGCCATGTGCCCCGTGCCCTGGTGTGCCATGTGCCCTGATGTGCCCCATGCCCTGATGTGCCATGTGCCCTGATGTGCCATGTGCCCTGTGCCCTGATGTGCCATGTGCCCTAATGTGCTCCGTGCCCTGATGTGCCATGTGCCCTGATGTGCTCCGTGCCCTGATGTGCCATGTGCCCTGATGTGCCCCGTGCCCTGATATGCCATGTGCTCTGATGTGCTCCGTGCCCTGATGTGCTATGTGCCCTGATGTGCCATGTGCCCTGATGTGCCCCGTGCCCTGATGTGCCATGTGCTCTGATGTGCTCCGTGCCCTGATGTGCTATGTGCCCTGATGTGCTCCGTGCCCTTATGTGCCATGTGCACCATGCCCTGATGTGCCATGTGCCCTGATGTGCCCTGATGTGCCATGTGCCCTGATGTGCCCCGTGCCCTGATGTGCCATGTGCCCTGATGTGCCCCGTGCCCTGATGTGCCATGTGCTCTGATGTGCTCCGTGCCCTGATGTGCCCCGTGCCCTGATGTGCCCCGTGCCCTGATGTGCCATGTGCCCTGATGTGCCCCGTGCCCTGATGTGCCATGTGCTCTGATGTGCTCCGTGCCCTGATGTGCTCCGTGCCCTGATGTGCCATGTGCCCTGATGTGCCATGTGCCCTGATGTGCCATGTGCTTTGATGTGCCCCGTGCCCTGATGTGCCATGTGCCCTGATGTGCCCCGTGCCCTGATGTGCCATGTGGCCTGATGTGCCCCATGCCCTGATGTGCCATGTGCTCTGATGTGCTCCGTGCCCTGATGTGCTCTGTGTCCTGATGTGCTATGTGCCCTGATGTGCCCCGTGCCCTGATGTGCTCCATGCCCTGATGTGCTCCGTGCCCTTATGTGCCATGTGCACCGTGCCCTGATGTGCCATGTGCCCTGATGTGCCCCGTGCCCTGATGTGCCCCGTGCCCTGATGTGCCATGTGCCCTGATGTGCCCGTGCCCTGATGTGCCATGTGCTCTGATGTACTCCGTGCCCTGATGTGCTCCGTGTCCTGATGTGCTATGTGCCCTGATGTGCCCCGTGCCCTGATGTGCCCCGTGCCCTGATGTGCTCTGTGCCCTGATGTGCTATGTGCCCTGATGTGCCCCATGCCCTGATGTGCCATGTGCCCTGATGTGCCCCAATATGCCATGTGCCCTGATGTGCCCCGTGCCCTGATGTGCTCCATGCCCTGATGTGCCCCGTGGCCTGATGTGCTATGTGCCCTGATGTGCCCCATGCCCTGATGTGCTATGTGCCCTGATGTGCCCCGTGCCCTGATGTGCCCCGTGCCCTGATGTGCTCTGTGCCCTGATGTGCTATGTGCCCTGATGTGCCCCATGCCCTGATGTGCCATATACCCTGATGTGCCCCGATATGCCATGTGCCCTGATGTGCCCCGTGCCCTGATGTGCTCCATGCCCTGATGTGCCCCGTGGCCTGATGTGCTATGTGCCCTGATGTGCCCCGTGCCCTGATGTGCTATGTGCCCTGATGTGCCCTGTGCCCTGATGTGCTATGTGCCTTGATGTGCCTTGTACCCTGATGTGTTGTGCCCTGATGTGCTCTGTACCGTACCCTGATGTGCTGTGCCCTGATGTGCTCCATGCCCTGATGTGCCCTGATGTGTTATGTGCCCCATGCCCTGATGTCTCCGTGCCCTGATGTGCTATGTGCCCTGATGTGCCCCGTGTCCTGATGTGATATGTGCCCTGATGTGCCCTGTACCCTGATGTGCTGTGCCCTGTACCCTGATGTGCTGTGCCCTGTACCCTGATGTGCTGTGCCCTGTACCCTGATGTGTTGTGCCCTGATGTGCTCTGTACCCTGATGTGCTGTGCCCTGTACCCTGATGTGCTGTGCCCTGTACCCTGATGTGCTATGTGCCCTGATGTGCCCCGTGCCCTGATGTGCCATGTGCCCTGATGTGCCCCGTACCCTGATGTGCCATGTGCTCTGATGTGCTCCGTGCCCTGATGTGCTCCGTGCCCTGATGTGCCATGTGCCCTGATGTGCCCCGTGCCCTGATGTGCCATGTGCTCTGATGTGCTCCGTGCCCTGATGTGCTCCGTGTCCTGATGTGCTATGTGCCCTGATGTGGCCCGTGCCCTGATGTGCCCCGTGCCCTGATGTGCTCTGTGCCCTGATGTGCTATGTGCCCTGATGTGCCCCATGCCCTGATGTGCCATGTGCCCTGATGTGCCCCGATATGCCATGTGCCCTGATGTGCCCCGTGCCCTGATGTGCCCCATGCCCTGATGTGCTCCGTGCCCTGATGTGCCCCGTGGCCCGATGTGCCCTGTGCCCTGATGTGCTATGTGCCCTGATGCGCCCCGTGCCCTGATGTGCCCCGTGCCCTAATGTGCTCTGTGCCCTGATGTGCTATGTGCCCTGATGTGCCCCATGCCCTGATGTGCCATGTACCCTGATGTGCCCCGATATGCCATGTGCCCTGATGTGCCCCGTGCCCTGATGTGCTCCATGCCCTGATGTGCCCTGTGGCCTGATGTGCTATGTGCCCTGATGTGCCCCGTGCCCTGATGTGCTATGTGCCCTGATGTGCCCTGTGCCCTGATGTGCTATGTGCCTTGATGTGCCTTGTACCCTGATGTGTTGTGCCCTGATGTGCTCTGTACCGTACCCTGATGTGCTGTGCCCTGATGTGCTCCATGCCCTGATGTGCCCTGATGTGTTATGTGCCCCATGCCCTGATGTGCCCCGTGCCCTGATGTGCTATGTGCCCTGATGTCCCCCGTGTCCTGATGTGATATGTGCCCTGATGTGCCCTGTACCCTGATGTGCTGTGCCCTGTACCCTGATGTGCTGTGCCCTGTACCCTGATGTGTTGTGCCCTGATGTGCTCTGTACCCTGATGTGCTGTGCCCTGATGTGCTCCGTGCCCTGATGTGCTATGTGCCCTGATGTGCCCCGTGCCCTTATGTGCTATGTGCCCCGTGCCCTGATGTGCTATGTGCCCCGTACCCTGATGTTCTGTGCCCTGTACCCTCATGTGTTGTGCTCTGTACCCTGATGTGCTGTACCCTGATGTGCTGTACCCTGATGTGCTCCATGCCCTGATGTGCTATGTGCCCCGTGCCCTGATGTGCCCCGTGCCCTGATGTGCCATGTGCCCTGATGTGCCACGTGCCCTGATGTGCCATGTGCTCTGATGTGCTCCGTGCCCTGATGTGCTCCGTGCCCTGATGTGCCATGTGCCCTGATGTGCCCCGTGCCCTGATGTGCCATGTGCTCTGATGTGCTCCGTGCCCTGATGTGCTCCGTGTCCTGATGTGCTATGTGCCCTGATGTGCCCCGTGCCCTGATGTGCCCCGTGCCCTGATGTGCTCTGTGCCCTGATGTGCTATGTGCCCTGATGTGCCCCGATATGCCATGTGCCCTGATGTGCCCCGTGGCCTGATGTGCTCCGTGCCCTGATGTGCCCCGTGGCCTGATGTGCTATGTGCCTTGATGTGCCTTGTACCCTGATGTGTTGTGCCCTGATGTGCTCTGTACCGTACCCTGATGTGCTGTGCCCTGATGTGCTCCATGCCCTGATGTGCCCTGATGTGTTATGTGCCCCATGCCCTGATGTGCCCCGTGCCCTGATGTGCTATGTGCCCTGATGTGCCCCGTGTCCTGATGTGCTATATGCCCTGATGTGCCCTGTACCCTGATGTGCTGCGCCCTGTACCCTGATGTGCTGTGCCCTGTACCCTGATGTGTTGTGCCCTGATGTGCTCTGTACCCTGATGTGCTGTGCCCTGATGTGCTCCGTGCCCTGATGTGCTATGTGCCCTGATGTGCCCCATGCCCTGATGTGCTATGTGCCCCGTACCCTGATGTTCTGTGCCCTGTACCCTCATGTGTTGTGCTCTGTACCCTGATGGCTGTACCCTGATGTGCTGTAGCCTGATGTGCTCCATGCCCTGATGTGCTATGTGCCCTGATGTGCCCCGTGCCCTGATGTGCCATGTGCCCTGATGTGCCCCGTACCCTGATGTGCCATGTGCTCTGATGTGCTCCGTGCCCTGATGTGCTCCGTGCCCTGATGTGCCATGTGCCCTGATGTGCCCCGTGCCCTGATGTGCCATTTGCTCTGATGTGCTCCGTGCCCTGATGTGCTCCATGTCCTGATGTGCTATGTGCCCTGATGTGCCCCGTGCCCTGATGTGCCCCGTGCCCTGATGTGCTCTGTGCCCTGATGTGCTATGTGCCCTGATGTGCTCCATGCCCTGATGTGCCATGTGCCCTGATGTGCCCCGATATGCCATGTGCCCTGATGTGCCCCGTGCCCTGATGTGCTCCGTGCCCTGATGTGCCCCCTGCCCTGATGTGCTATGTGCCCTGATGTGCCCTGTGCCCTGATGTGCTATGTGCCTTGATGTGCCTTGTACCCTGATGTGTTGTGCCCTGATGTGCTCTGTACCGTACCCTGATGTGCTGTGCCCTGATGTGCTCCATGCCCTGATGTGCCCTGATGTGTTATGTGCCCCATGCCCTGATGTGCCCCGTGCCCTGATGTGCTATGTGCCCTGATGTGCCCCATGTCCTGATGTGCTATGTGCCCTGATGTGCCCTGTACCCTGATGTGCTGTGCCCTGTACCCTGATGTGCTGTGCCCTGATGTGCTCTGTACCCTGATGTGTTGTGCCCTGATGTGCTCTGTACCCTGATGTGCTGTGCCCTGATGTGCTCCGTGCCCTGATGTGCTATGTGCCCTGATGTGCCCCATGCCCTGATGTGCTATGTGCCCCGTACCCTGATGTTCTGTGCCCTGTACTCTCATGTGTTGTGCTCTGTACCCTGATGGCTGTACCCTGATGTGCTGTAGCCTGATGTGCTCCATGCCCTGATGTGCTATGTGCCCTGATGTGCTATGTGCCCTGATGTGCCCCGTGCCCTGATGTGCCATGTGCCCTGATGTGCCCCGTACCCTGATGTGCCATGTGCTCTGATGTGCTCCGTGCCCTGATGTGCTCCGTGCCCTGATGTGCCATGTGCCCTGATGTGCCCCGTGCCCTGATGTGCCATGTGCTCTGATGTGCTCCGTGCCCTGATGTGCTCCATGTCCTGATGTGCTATGTGCCCTGATGTGCCCCGTGCCCTGATGTGCCCCGTGCCCTGATGTGCTCTGTGCCCTGATGTGCTATGTGCCCTGATGTGCTCCATGCCCTGATGTGCCATGTGCCCTGATGTGCCCCGATATGCCATGTGCCATGATGTGCCCCGTGCCCTGATGTGCTCCGTGCCCTGATGTGCCCCGTGCCCTGATGTGCTATGTGCCCTGATGTGCCCTGTGCCCTGATGTGCTATGTGCCTTGATGTGCCTTGTACCCTGATGTGTTGTGCCCTGATGTGCTCTGTACCGTACCCTGATGTGCTGTGCCCTGATGTGCTCCATGCCCTGATGTGCCCTGATGTGTTATGTGCCCCATGCCCTGATGTGCCCCGTGCCCTGATGTGCCCCATGTCCTGATGTGCTATGTGCCCTGATGTGCCCTGTACCCTGATGTGCTGTGCCCTGTACCCTGATGTGCTGTGCCCTGATGTGCTCTGTACCCTGATGTGCTGTGCCCTGATGTGCTCTGTACCCTGATGTGCTGTGCCCTGATGTGCTCCGTGCCCTGATGTGCTCCGTGCCCTGATGTGCTATGTGCCCTGATGTGCCCCATGCCCTGATGTGCTATGTGCCCGTGCCCTGATGTGCTATGTGCCCCGTACCCTGATGTTCTGTGCCCTGAACCCTCATGTGTTGTGCTCTGTACCCTGATGTGCTGTACCCTGATGTGCTCCATGCCCTGATGTGCTATGTGCCCCGTGCCCAGATGTGCCCTGTGCCCTGATGTGCTATGTGCCCTGATGTGCCCCATGCCCTAATGTGCTATGTGCCCTGATGTCCTATGTGCCCCCGTGCCCTGATGTGCCTTGTGCCCTGATGTGCCTTGTGCCCCAATGTCCTGTGCCCTGATGTGCCCCGATGTGCCTTGTGCCCCGATGTGCTGTGCCTTAATGTCGTGTGCCCCGATGTACTGTGACCTGTGTCCTGATGTGCTGGGCTCTGTACCCTGATGTGCTGTGCCCTGATGTGCTGTACCCTGATGTGGACTGGTGTGCTGTACTCTGATGTGCAGGGCTCTGTACCCTGATGTACTGTGACCTGTGCCCTGATGTGCTGTGACCTGTGCTCTTATGTGCTGTGCCCTGATGTACTGTGACCTGTGCCCTAATGTGCCCTGATGTGCTGTGCCCTGATGTACTGTGACCTGTGCCCTGATGTGCCCTGATGTGCTGTGTCCTGATGCCCTGATGTACTGTGACCTGTGCCCTGATGTGCTGTGACCTGTGCCCTGATGTGCAGTGCCCTGATGTGCTGTGCCCTGATATACTGTGACCTGTGCCCTGATGTGCTGTGCCCTGATGTACTGTGAGCTGTGCCCTGATGTGCCCTGATGTGCTGTGACCTGTGCCCTGATGTGCCCTGATGTGCTGTGCCCTGATGTACTGTGACCTGTGCCCTGATGTGCCCCGATGTGCTGTGCCCTGTACCCTGATGTGATGTGCCCTGATGTGCTGTGTCCTGTCGCTCCGATTAGAACGGTTTCATTGCACTGAATGGGGCGTGACAAGTTTCCCCAGTTTGAACCGCGCCTAAGTCACTGATCGCCGCCAATACTAGTATTTAACAAATTCCCAGTATAGATCTAATCGTCTTTAGGCATTGTAGCTTTCACAGCGGGGGGGCGGCGCAGTTTTCCATCTTTGCCCTGGGCACCGGATGACCTTGTCCCGGCACTGTCACCACGGCAAAACCAGGTACATTCTCCCTCCTCAAAAAGTGCCAAATGTTGCAGTGGAAGGGGGAGGGTTATCACGCTCTATGTAAAAATGGCTAAACCCCTCCTCTTCTCTCCCGGGATGATGAAGCCGACAACGGCCCCGGAAAGAAGGCGACCTCAGTGGGGGGAGAACACCCTCTTCCCGGTTTCCGCCTGAGCGCCGTCCTATGGGAGTCCGCGCGAGACAAAAGAATTTTTCTTCACGGAAAGTGGGCTGATGTCTGAGTACCTGTCAGTGTGAACATCTTTAGCCTGACCCTGCAGTCTTTGATGTCCCATCTCGGTATAAGGTCTCTGATCCATTGGTCGTGGTCCGAAGCAGTATTAACAAACAGCTTTCTCTGATCCTCTGTAACGGGGGATCATGAGTTTCTGGTAAGCGGCCATTCTGATTTCATGGTGGTGGAGCAAGCACGCTTTTTTCTTCTCACAGCAAGAATTTATGTTTTTTGGAACTTTTTTAAGATACTTTTATATCATTTGGGTGATTTATTTTTTATACATGGACTTTTTATTATCACTTTGAACATTTATTTTTGGATCGATTATTCATTTGACATGTGTTTTGTATATTATGTATACACTAAAGGGGAACTCTTCACTTAGTTCTAAATATTTGGTTTGGTGATGATGTGTATGATCACCAATCTGTTTTAGCGCGATTCAACCCCCTTTTTTCTAATTTAATTTCACTGTGTTTGTGTTACATAGATGAATCGCGGCTATAATTGTTATTGTTTATGTATTTCACCATAACGCAGTTATTTCCCTCATTTTTCTTATGACATATTTACCCAGCCCCTTCCTCCACTCTCTATCCTGACAGATCCACCTCAGCCGGTGGGAGAGGAGAGGAGGGAAGCCGGCTGCGGGGAACGAGGGGGGGGGGGTTGGAGGAGGTCACGGAGGGGGCAATTGAGAAGCACACAGGGGACATCGGGGAATGATTGGCGCGGCGGGGAACAGCTGTGAACACTGATCTCCCTGTATAGACTTTTAGCTGACAGCCGCGGGAGTGAGAGAATGAGAAGTGGCTGTCAGATAAAAATCTATACGGGAGATCGGTGTTCACACCTCGCTGGAGACTGGGGATGTCTGTAAATCAGACCACTAGTATACAAACTATTACTTAAAGAGTTCACAAGCAAAATGTCTTCATCAGTGCTTCCAAGGAATGCGTAGTATGTTACAAAAGGACATAAAGACCAGTGTTTTGTGACAACATATCCACTGGATATGTGTTTTATATGTAAACACACCAGTACAGCTTCTATAAGCTGAAAGAGAAATGAGTTAAAAAATATTCAACCTTGCACCTGTTTTACGCCTCATGTTGTATCAATCTGTCAAATTTTTGCTTTGCTTTTTTGTTTGGTAACATATTAGGCCTTATCTATTCGCAAACAAAGTAGCCAGTTCGGTAGAGCAGGACACGCTGACTGTGCAGCCTGAAATACAGCACACGAACCACACAGAAGTAAGTGACCCATGAACAGGGGAAAGAATTAGGCCTTGTTTACACTGGTGTGCTACAGAATGCACCCTTGCGAGGGCTGTGTTTGCCCACATGAAGATACAACGGTGTTCCGCCCCATTCGTGTCAATTGGGACGCAGAAGCTGCATGGACACAGCCACTGTTCCCAATCTGACAGATGTGTGGGAGCAGGTGCATGGCCCTGAATGCAGACAGTATGTGCTCGGGGCTGTGCACCCGCTCCCGTACGACTGTCAGATTGGGGACAGTTGCTGTATCCTTACAGCTGCCACATTCCAATTGACATGAATAGCACTGCCTGCATGGGGATGCACGGAACACATAAGCATCCCTTTGCAGATAAACATGGCCCTCGCATGGGTACACGCTGTAGAACACAAACTAGGAGTGATACCGTAATAAGGGGCAAGTTAATTATTCCATTATTACACTGTGTCTGGTGTGAGTCAAGGCGCAGAATTCTATATAAAGAAAATAGGGGGAAAGACCTCCAAGAAAGCAGGTACTTTAACCACTTGCCCTCTGGAAAAACAATCTTTTTTAATTTCTGCTATAAAACATATCCAATAAAATTTTTAAAAAAATCTAATTTCTTCATAAATTTAGCCCACTATGTATTCTGTTACGTTTTTTGTAAAAAAGAAAAAAAAATCCCAATAAGTGTATATTTATTGGTTTGCGCAAAAGCTATCTATAAACTAGGGATGTATACTGGAATTGTTTTTTTTATACGGGACTACGATATTGCAGAGGAAAATCTCACATTAACTGACACTTTTGACACTTTGTGGGAACCAGTGACAGTAATACAGTGATCAGTGCTAAAAATATGCACTGTCACGGTACTAATGACATTAACTGGGAAGGGGTTAGGGTGATCAAAGGGTTAAATGTGTGCCTAACCAGTGTTTATGTGTGCTGTTTTTACTAAGGGATGTGATGGATTTTATTCCCTATAATTTTTTTTTCCCAGGAATAAAATCCATCACATCCCTGCTGACAGGATGGAGCTCTGCCTTGTTTACATAGGCAGAGCTCTGTCCTGTGTCTCTCCTTGACAATCAGCGGGTGTCGGCTGACATCCATTGGCTGGCACCCACTGACATCTGCTGTAACTAAACTACAGTCAGGACCGTTTTTAAGGCAGGGCAAAAGGGGCAGCTGCCCTAGGCCCCATCATTGTTGTGGGGCCCAAAGCAGCTGCCTCATACTTGCCAACTATCCCAGTTTAAATTCACTTATCCCTTGAAGTTTTAGTCCTGTGCTGTGTCCCGATATTTCAGTGTAAAGTTCTGTTGCTGCTGTTCAGCTCTGCCCTTTTGCCATGTGCAGATGACTCGCTTGCAGACCCTGTGTTTACATGTAAATATCCTGCATTGATATGTAAATAGCAGCAGCATTAATATGTAAATAGTCGCTGACCGCTGCATTGATATGTAAATAGAGGCGGCATTTATATGTATATCATGTCCCCCTGAGGTCATATCTACCATGATTCTGCTGAATGCTGCCCACCGGGGAGGTAAAGGAGCATGCTTGAAAATCCTGCCTTTAACTGCGGTCTTTAAGCCTAATATCAGCCTGTTCTGCAAAGGTAAGCGAATTGGAGGTGGAAGCCTTCTTCAAAATAACATGGTGCCACAGCACCCTGAATTTTGGTGCATGTGAATACACACATCTCAGCTGATGCGTGAGGATGTCATTAACAATTAATGGCACTGCTGTGTATCTGCTAAAGGGCAGCATATTTCTGTGGTGTCAGGAAAGCGATTTTGCATGTATTCCCGACACATACAAATGTGAAAGCAGGCTAAATGTCTCAGTTACATTGGTGGTCAGTGTAAATCTTCTCATTACATTGGGGCTTGGTGTACAATCCTTTCAATCACATTAGTGACCAGTGTGAAGGTCCCCCTTACTTTGGTGGTCAGTTTAAATTCCTCTTTAAATTGGTGGCTACTGTGAATGCCCCTATTACATTAGTGGTCAGTGTAAATCCCCATTACATTGGTGGCCAGTGTAGGAACTCCTCTTTATATTGGTAGGGCCCGGTTCACACTGATGCATTGCAAATTTAGCGCGATTTTGACCCGATTGCATTGCGATTCTTCTTTGCAAATTCATTATGTGTTTGTTGCGAATTTACTGCGATTCTACTGGAATTAGTTGTCATTTTGGGAGGTGACTGCGATTTCACGTCTGGCCAATGGAACCCAGTGTTCATGCTGACGTAAAAAAAAAAAAAAGTATAAACTTCCTGTTCTCTTCCTGGTTTTTGTGGAGTGTGTGGAGAGTGCGTAAAGAGGAGCGTGGGATAATGTGTCAGAATGTACCATTTATTGGCTTTGGTTATGGCAGCAGTAGTTACTGCTACTGCTGCAGTCATTATAAAAAAGAAGAAAGCCAGGCAGAGGAGGAGGATGATAATGCTGTCAACCGGAAGATACTGGGTACACCCTGTAATTGCAAATAGGGAGGACAGTTCAAGATGATCTACAACGATCTACGTCAACATAATGAAACATTTTTCAACTACACTCATATGTCAGTTGACAGGTGAGCAATTATGTAAAAGTTATACTTTTTCTCCCCATTCCTCTATACCTGCTTTACCCTACATCCCCCTCCCCTCCACCCCTCACCCTACATCACTTCCCCCTCCATCCCCAACCTTAACCCTAACCAGAATCCGAACATCCCTCCCACCCCAATATCCCTCATCCCTCTATCGCTCCCCCCCACTATACCTCACCCCTCTATCCCTCACCCCCACTTTCCATTACCCCCTCCATCCCTACACCCTCTATACCTCACCCTCCATAACCCAATACATCCCTCTGCTCTGTATCCAACCTCTCTCCCTCTACCCACTTACTTCTCCCCCTTATCCTAATTTTCCCCCCACTTCCTTACCTGATACCTCTTCCCTTATCTATGTAATCTTACCTCTTCTCTGTATATATTTAATTTTCAGTTTCAACGACTTGCTTCGACTGATCTACAGCAGTGTGGAATATCAGAACACCACTTTCCAAAATAGTGTGGAGCCAGCTGAGCGATTACTTGTCACCTTAAAGGGGTTGTAAAGGTAAAAGTTTTTTCATCTTAATTATTATTATTATTATACAGTATTTATATAGCGCCAACAGTTTATGTAGCGCTTTACAACTTGAGGGTAGAGAGTACAAATACAATACACTTTAATACAGTAGGAATCAGAGGGCCCTGCTCCTTAGAGCTTACAATCTAAGAGGGAAGGTCAAGAGATACAAGAGGTAATAACTATGGGTGATGTGCTGATTGAGAAGATAAATGTACAGTTGTTAGGTGGGGGCCAGATAGGCTTCTCTGAAGAGATGAGTTTTCAGGGATCGTCTGAAAGTGGATAAAGTAGGAGAAAATCGGACGGATTGGGGTAGAGCATTCCAGAGGATGGGGGAGACTCTGGAGAAGGAGGTCTTGGGAGGAGCGAAGAGAACGATTAGGTTGGTATTTTGTGACTAGGTTAGAGATGTAGCTGGGGGCCAGGTTGTGGATGGCTTTGTAAGTTATAGTTAGTATCTTGAATTTAATTCGGTGACTGAGTGTCAGCCAATGGAGGGATTGGCAGAGGGGTGTGGCAGACGCTGAGTGGTTTGTGTGGTGGATGAGCCTGGCAGCAGCGTTCATGATGGACTGAAGTGGGGATAGCCTATTTAGAGGTAAACCAATGAGGAGGGAGTTGCAGCAGTCCAGGCGGGAGATGACCAGGGAGTGGATTAGAAGCTTTGTGGTGACATTGGTTAGGAAGGGGCGTATCTTGGAGATGTTGCGAAGATTGAGGCAGCAAGCTTTGGATAGTGATAGAATGTGGGGTCAAAAGTTAGTTCAGAGTCCAGGATTACACCTAGGACCTTGGCATGGGGAGATGGGTTGATAGTTGAGCCGTTGATATTGACAGGGAAATCAGGGGAAGTGGCACCTGAGGGAGGAAATATCATGAGCTCGGTTTTGGATAGGTTGAGTTTGAGGAAGTGATGTGACATCCAGGCTGATATGTCTGCTAGTAAGTTGGTAATGCGTGAGGAGACAGATGGAGAGAGCTGGGGGGTGGAGAGATAGATTTGGGTGTCATCAGCGTAGAGATGATATTTAAAGCCGTGGGAGGCAATCAACTGACCCAAGGAGGTGGTGTAGATTGAGAAAAGGAGAGGTCCAAGAACAGAACCTTGGGGGACCCCAACGGAAAAAGAAAGAGGAGAGGAGGAAGTAGAGTTGTAAGTGATACTGAAGGAGCGGTGGGATAGGTAGGATGAGAACCAGCGAAGAGTACAGTCATGGAGACCAAAGGAGTGGAGTTTTTTGAGGAGGAGGGGGTGGTCCACTGTGTCAAAGGCAGCAGAGAGATCCAGGAGAAGTAGTACAGAATAGTGTCCATTGGCTTTAGCCATTAGTAGGTCATTTGAGAGTTTAAGGAGAGCAGTTTCCATGGAGTGTTGAGGGCGAAAACCGGACTGAAGGGGATCAAGAAGTTTATTCATGGTCAGATGGTCGCTTAGTCGGTTGTAGACCAGTCTTTCAAGAAGTTTGGAGGAGAAGGAGAGTAAGGAGATGGGACGTAAGTTGTTGAGATTGGTGGGATCCAGTGAGGGCTTTTTTAGTATGGGGGTGACTAGCGCATGTTTTAGAGAGTTTGGGAAGATGCCACAAGAGAGGGAGAGGTTAAAAATGTGAGTTAGAGAGCGTAGAATCGAGTCAGAGGGTGAGCGTAGCAATTGCGAGGGAACAGGATCCAGGGGGCAAGTGGTTAGATGAGTGCTAGATAAAAGTTTAGCAACCTCAGTAATAGTAGCAGGGTTGAATGAGGGAAGTAATGATTGTGTCTGTGGACATGGGGTGTTGCATGGGGGAGGTTTTTGCGCATTGGTGATCTCCTCATGAATTGTATCAATCTTAGTTTTGAAGTGATTGGCAGTCTCCTGGGCAGTGAGTGAGTTGGGTGGAGGCAGTGGAGGACAGAGTAGAGTGTTGAAGGTAGAAAAGAGTTGACATGGACTGGATGAGAAGGTGTTAATGAGTGTGATAAAGTAGGTCTGTTTGGCAGTGTGAAGGCAGGAGTAGTATTTTAGGAGGGCAGATTTATATTGTGTGAAGTCTTCCTGGGTCTTAGTCTTATGCCACAGGCGCTCAAGAGCGCGGCTACATTTTCTGAGACTTCTGGTGTCATCTGTTTGCCAGGGTTGTAGCAGTCGGGGCCTAATTCTGCGTGTAGTGAGGGGGGCAAGCTTGTCTAGGGAGGAAGACAGTGAGCTGTTGTAGATGAAAGTAGCTAGGTTGGGGCAGGACAGAGGTGAGATTTTGTCATAGAGGTGATCAGTAGCAGAGTAGAGAAGAGAAGGGTTGAGGTGGCGAAGGTTTCTACGTGTAATTGTTAGGCGGTTGGAGGGAGAAGAGGTGGAAGACAGGGAGAGAGCAAAACTAATAAGGTGGTGATCAGAGAGTGTGAGTGGATTGTTGGAAAGGTTGCACGGAGCGCACAGATAGGAGAAGGCAAGGTCAAGGGTGTTGCCGTTGGAGTGGGTAGGAGCCTGTATCCATTGCTTCAGGTCAAGCGATGAGGTTAGACTGAGAAGTTTAGAAGTAATAGTAGTGTTAGTGTTAACAGGGATGTTGAAGTCCCCAAGAATAATTGTGGGGATTTCAGAAGAGAGAAAGCAGGGTAGCCAGGCAGAGAAGTCATCAAGAAAGGCTGATACTGGTCCAGGGGGCCGGTAGATGACAGCAATTCTTAGAGAAATGGGAGAGAAAAGACGAATGCAATGTGCCTCAAAAGAGGAGAGTGTCAGAGAGGGAGGTGGGTGAAGTACCTGATAGGTGCTGCATGGGGCTAGAAGGATTCCCACTCCACCTCCCTTCCGTCCACTTGGTCTGGGGGAGTGAGTCCAGAGAAGGCCCCCATGGGAGAGGGAAGCAGGAGAAATAGTATCCGATTCATGAAGCCAGGTTTCAGTAATGGCAAGTAGGTTAAAGGAATTTGTGATAAAGAGGTCGTGAAGGGCGGTGAGTTTGTTGCAGACAGAACGTGCATTCCACAGGGCACAGGAAAAGGGGGGGCTGGTTTTGGAAAGAGGAATAGAGACCAAGTTCTGTGGGTTGCGGCTCCTGCCAGAGGGTGTAGGGGGATGGGAGCGATGGGCAAAGACAGATGATGGTGGCCCAGGGTTTGGGGATATGTCACCAGAGATTAATGCATTCTATGCATTAAGGTGAAAAAACATCTGACAATACCGCCCCCCCAGCCCCCCATTTTACTTACCTGACCCCTTGAAAGTCCTGCGCTCGCTCCCGACATCCTCTTTGCCGCTCAGCCTGGCCGTTGGTTGGCTAGAGTGGATGGATTGAAAGCAGCGCAGTCATTGGCTCGCGCTGCTGTCAATCACATCCACTGACACGGCGCACCGGGGGGGTGGGGCCGAGTGATACAGTGAGCGGCTATGGCCGCCAGCTGTATCACGGGAGCACGCCCTCAAGCACTCAACACCATGCGAGGGAGCTCGCATGAAAGTGTTGAGTCCTTGCGGTGGGGGGGGGCGAGACAGCCGCCGAGGGACCCCAGAAGACCAGATTTGGGGCCACTCTGTGCAAAACGAGCTGTACAGTGAAGGTAAGTATAACATGTTTGTTATTTAAAAAAAAAAAAATAGCTTTAGTGATCCTTTAAGGTAACATATTTAATAAAAAGCCAGACAGCCAGCAAATGCGTATGCTTTTTTTTTTTGTTGTTGTGGCAGCTAATCCACTCTTGGCCTCACGTTTGGTGTTGCGTAGACTACGCCACCTCGTCTTTACTTAACTTAGAGCAAAAACCGAAAAAAAGTAAGCACACAATTAATTTTCCTTCTCCTTCCTTTCAGGTACCTGGCTACCGGCAATTCTTTCACTAGTTTACAATACGAATTCAAGCTGGGCAAATCAACCGTGAGTTCTATTGTGCATAAAACCTGTGCAGCTATCTGGCTAGTTTTAAAGGATTTGGTAATGAAGAAGCCGACTAGGGAAGACTGGGCTAAAATTGCCAAAGTTTTTTGGAGCGGTGCACTTTCCCAAATTGTGTGGGTGCAATAGGTGAAAAGCACATCAGAATAATCAGCCCAATTTGTAGTGGCTCAAAGTATTTTAACTATAAAAAGTATTTTTCATTTGTCCTAATGGCAGTGGCTGATGCCAATTATTCCTTTACCTATGTGGATATAGGATCATATGGAAGTAGCTCTGACTCCAGCATCTTCTCGCATTCTTCTTTTGGCAAGATGCTTCGAGAAAACTCACTGAACCTTCCTGATAATCTCCCACTTCCTGGAACAAATCTACCTCTGGAGCCTTATGTCTTTGTTGGGGATGAAGCATTCCCTATTTCTGAGCGCCTTCTACGGCCATATGCAAACAGGGGACTTTCCACTGCAAAGAGGGTATTCAATTACAGACTGTCAAGGACAAGACGTGTAGTGGAACGTGCGTTTGGCATACTTGCCAATAAGTGGCGTTTCCTGCACTCACCTATCAGCCTTAGTATGGAGCATGCCATTGGTGCAGTGCAAGCAGCATGTGCATTGCACAATTTTATTTGTGCTTGAGATGGGTACCTATTTGAGGACTCTTTGATGCATGACCTCGAAGAGCCAACATGGATCAGAACTTGTGGCAACTACAGCGGGGAAAATGTTTGCCAGGACTTCAGAGAGTACTTTATGTCAGCAAATGGGTAGCTTGATGCAATAAGTTAAAATGCTGTATTCTGCTTTACATATTTGCATGGTATCAATTTTCATCGGTAAAAAAAAAATATTGAATTTGATACTGTTCATGTGAGTGTCATTGTTTTACAGGGTGTTTTGTGTACATATCGATCTTCCCATACCATATCCTCACTACAGATAACCTAAACCCTAATCTTAACCCTAACACTTTCCATAACCCTAACTGTAAAATGAACCCTAACCCTGACACATCTACAACCAGTGCATCAATAGACAAATACACACCGATAAGCAATATACTTACAATCTTGTTTATAGGTTCCAGGAGGTAAGCTGTACCGGTCATGGTACACGAGATGGATGATTTGCACCATAGTTAGCAATAGTGAGCAATACAAGCACTGCAGACAGATATCACACCATAGTTGTCTTCAAAAAAAAATTTTTTTTTTTTTTTAAATTTGTAATCTTCATGTAATTATGTTAGATAAATTATACTCTAAATGTCAGTTATGAAAAATGCCATTTTGTTTATTATGGCTTAGAAATAATCTATAGTGATAATATGGAGTCAGCACTATATAGACTCAGCAATATAAGATGCTTAGATTTGCAGTTTTTTGAATATATCCTGTATTTTTGTGTTGGCTTGGGGAGTTTTCAAGTCAGTATCCTGTAACCATTGTTGGTGAAGATATCAGTCTGTAACAGACACTTCCACCTTTCCTATTGTGTCCAGAATAAAGTTGAAAATACATGAGACTGGGCATGTTTTAAGACAGGAAAGGGGGGTGTCCAGGGCCTATAAAAAAGACATGTACCACAGTATTTTCCTTATAAATGACGATGACTGCATGAACATGTAATGCAATTCATTTCTCTTGCATATGCAATAAATATTACCTTGATTCCCGAGGATGGTCTGAGACGGTGATATCTGTAACAATTTGGTCCTCCGAACCGGAAGTCCGAGTTCCCGAGACGCACTGGACCAACTCAGTGACCGATGAACGTATGGCAAAACTGTAAGTCCTTCGTCTTAAATTAGACGTTAAAAAGAGGCCGGTCCGCTGAACTAGTGCCTCCCGGGCAGCGACTTACCGGATCAGCACAAGAGACCGCTCTCGGGACAAGGTAAGATTTTTATTTTTATTTTATTATTAACCTTTTGTGTTAGACTTGATTAGGAATTTGATGAATAAGGGATTTGAATACATACATACAATATAGAGATTGATCGAATGTTTATCTGTTTCTGTTCTATCTGCTTTAATCTTGTTGAGGGGAAATAAGTGGTCACGTATTCCCCGTATAGATCCGTCTATGGCCATCCTGGATGGGCAGACCTAGTGACTAGCCCGCGTTTTGGGAAGACGCGCTCAGGGCAACCTGGCGGCAGTCGAGCACTGCGGGTATTCTCTCTCTTGTGTGTTCTTGTTTGTTTCTCCTGGTGAATTGTCATTTGATATAGGGGTATGGTCCCATACTAATATCCGGGTGCAGATAAAGGAAATTTGTCAATTGGATCTTAGATCCAGACAGCCTTGTAAACTGCAGAAAATCCCTTGGGGACACATAAATACTCCTAGATCAAAACATAAAGAACCCCCTGTTGATACAAGGGTGTGGCCTGATAGATTTCCAGGCATATAAATACCCTTGGATCAAAAATACTTCCAGATAAAGAAAAAACCTAAAGAACCTCCCGTTGATACAAGGGTGTGGCCTGATAGATTTCCAGGTAACAAACAGAGGACATTTGGCGGACCCGCAGTGTTCATGCCAGCCTCATATGTTGTATTAATCCTGAGCAGGGACATAAATACCCTTGGATCAATTACTGAAATATTAAATGTTTTGATAGGATGAAAGAACAGTCTGGAGAACTTAGTCTCCTTGTAATTCTGTAAATGCTCTCTACAAATTAGTGAAGTGTTAAGTAACGATGAAAGAACAGTCAGGAGAACTCAGTCTCCTTGTAATTCTGTAAATGCTCTCTACGAGTTAGTGAAGTAACGATGAAAGAACAGTCAGGAGAACTCATTCTCCTAGTAATTCTGTAAATGCTTTCTCTATGACACCAGTGTTTTAGCAATACACAAGATCAGTATTCTAGAAGTGATATATCATGACTAGGGATGAGCCGAACACCCCCCCTGTTCGGTTCGCACTAGAACATGCGAACAGGAAAAAAGTTTGTTTGAACACGCGAACACCGTTAAAGTCTATGGGACACGACAATGAATAATCAAAAGTGCTAATTTTAAAGGCTTATATGCAAGTTATTGTCAAAAAAAGTGTTTGGGGACCTGGGTCCTTCCCCAGGGGACATGGATCAATGCAAAAAAAACTTTTAAAAACGTCCGTTTTTTCAGGAGCAGTGATTTTAATAATGCTTAAAGTCAAACAAAAAAAGTGTAATATCCCTTTAAATTTCGTACCTGGGGGGTGTCTATAGTATGCCTGTAAAGGGGCGCATGTTTCCCGTGTTTAGAACAGTCTGACAGCAAAATGACATTTCAAAGAAAAAAAGCCATTTAAAACTACTCGCGGCTATTGCATTGGGTCCGACAATACACATAGAAGTTCATTGATAAAAACGGCATGGGAATTCCCCACAGGGGGACCCCGAACCAAAATAAAAAAAAAAAAATGATGTGGGGGTCCCCCTAAATTCCATACCAGGCCCTTCAGGTCTGGTATGGATATTAAGGGGAACCCTGGCCAAAATTTAAAAAAAAATGATGTGGGGGTCCCCCTAAATTCCATACCAGACCCTTCAGGTCTGGTATGGATTTTAAGGGGAACCCTGCGCCAAAAAAAAAAAAAAAAACGGCATGGGGTCCCCCCAAAAATCCATACCAGACCGTTATCCGAGCACGCAACCTGGCAGGCCACAGGAAAAGAGGGGGTGACGAGAGAGCGCCCCCCCTGAACCGTACCAGGCCACATGCCCTCAACATTGGGAGGGTGCTTTGGGGTAGCCCCCCAAAACACCTTGTCCCCATGTTGATGAGGACAAGGGCCTCATCCCCACAACCCTGGCCGGTGGTTGTGGGGGTCTGCGGGCGGGGGACTTATCGGAATCTGGAAGCCCTCTTTAACAAGGGGACCCCCAGATCCCGGCCCCCCCCTGTGTGAAATGGTAAGGGGGTACAAAAGTACCCCTACCATTTCACTAAAAAACTGTTAAAAATGTTAAAAATGACAAGAGACAGTTTTTGACAATTCCTTTATTTAAATGCTTCTTCTTTCTTCTTTCTTCTATCTTCCTTCATCTTCTTCTTCTGGTTTTTCTGGCTCTTCTGGTTCTTCCTCCGGCGTTCTCGTCCAGCATTTCCTCTGCGGCGTCTTCTATCTTCTTCTCCTCGGGCCGCTCCGCACCCATGGCATGGGGGAGGCTCCCGCTCTTCTCTTCATCTTCTTCTCTTCTTAATCTTCTTCTTCATCTTCTTCTCTTCTATTCTTCTTCATTTTCTTCTCCGGGCCACTCCGCATCCATGCTGGCATGGAGGGAGGCTTCTGCTGTGTGACGGCGTCTCCTCGTCTGACGGTTCTTAAATAACGGGGGGCGGGGCCACCCGGTGACCCCACCCCCTCTGACGCACGGTGACTTGACGGGACTTCCCTGTGACGTCACGGGGAATGCCACAGGGAAGTCCCGTCATGTCCCGAAGTAATGTCATGTTTACAAGATCAGTAATCTAGAAGTGATATATCATGACTAGGGATGAGCCGAACACCCCCCCTGTTCGGTTCGCGCTAGAACATGCGAACAGGAAAAAAGTTCGTTTGAACACGCGAACACCGTTAAAGTCTATGGGACACGACAATGAATAATCAAAAGTGCTAATTTTAAAGGCTTATATGCAAGTTATTGTCAAAAAAACCTGAACCCCCTGAACCGTACCAGGCCACATGCCCTCAACATTGGGAGGGTGCTTTGGGGTAGCCCCCCAAAACACCTTGTCCCCATGTTGATGAGGACAAGGGCCTCATCCCCACAACCCTGGCCGGTGGTTGTGGGGGTCTGCGGGCGGGGGACTTATCGGAATCTGGAAGCCCCTTTAACAAGGGGACCCCCAGATCCTGGCCCCCCCTGTGTGAAATGGTAAGGGGGTACAAAAGTACCCCTACCATTTCACTAAAAAACTGTTAAAAATGTTAAAAATGACAAGAGACAGTTTTTGACAATTCCTTTATTTAAATGCTTCTTCTTTCTTCTTTCTTCTATCTTCCTTCATCTTCTTCTTCTGGTTTTTCTGGCTCTTCTGGTTCTTCCTCCGGCGTTCTCGTCCAGCATCTCCTCCGCGGCGTCTTCTATCTTCTTCTCCTCGGGCCGCTCCGCACCCATGGCATGGGGGAGGCTCCCGCTCTTCTCTTCATCTTCTTCTCTTCTTAATCTTCTTCTTCAGTACTGCTTGGACCTTGAAGAAGGGGACATACCCCGAAAGCTTGTCCTGAAAAATTGTATGTTAGTGCAAATAAAAAAAGTATCATGGACAGTACTCAATTTTCTCTATCACAATTGCACTAATACGGCTACAATCAAATCAAGTATAAAGTGTTCTTAAAAAGCCTGGACTGTGATAAGGAAGGAAATAGTGTGGCTACTTGTCTCCTACCACAACCTTTTCTGCAAATATACAGGCAGGATACTGTCCTTGTGTTTCGGTCACCCAGAATCCCAAGGTATCATGGCATGAGTTAGGAGAACTTATCACGAACTGGGTCCAACTGACAGATGAGAAACTAAAATCCAGAGGGATTCAGAGGTATAGGAACCATAAGGGAGGGAAAGATGGGTGGAGACTCGTGCAGGATTTATAGGCAGTCAATAGGGCCGTATTACTGAGGACCCCGGTGGTCCCAGACATGCATGTCCTCCTGAACGAGCTCTACCCAGAGAACAAGGTATTTTCTGTTATCGATAACAGTAATCCTTCTTTCCCATTCCCTTACACAAAGACAGTCAGTTCTGGTTTGCATTTATGTACACAAGAGAAAAAAAAAAGGTACACATACACTAGGTTATCCCTGGGATATTGTGAAAGTCCAACTACCTTCTCACAAAGATTGTCCAATAATTTGTCTCGGTTTGTACCTCCCAGTGGGAGTTAAATTCTCTTGTATGTGGATGACATTCTGGTAGTAATGTATGTAAAATTAACATGGTTCTGATGCATTTCCTCGCAGACCAAGGTCAAAAGGTCAGCAAAGACAAATTACAACTGTGGAAAGAAAAGGTGAAATACCTGGTTTACATTTTATCTCAAGAAGGTAGACTTTTGATTGAGATCCGAAAAGAGGCCACCCTTCAAGTCCCCAAACCACATACCAAAAAATAAATGATGTCATTTCTTGGCATGGCAAATGTCTGTAGAGCATGGATAGCAAATTATGCTACAGAGGTGGCGCCTCTTTCTGATCTCATCTATGGTTCACTAATGGCTGCAAAAGATTCCATTCTGTGGAATGTGCAAGCAGAGGATGCATTTACCAAGGTAAAGCCCCTCATCGTGGGTTCCTCTATGCTTAGCCTTCCCAATTACAGTAAAACCTTTTATCAGACTGTAGATTGTAAGAAAGGATCTCACTGATGTTCCCTTTCTAGATGCTGACATTACCTTTTGTGTTGATGGGTCTTGTAAAAAGGACAATAAAGGGGTACATCAAACGGCATACACTGTAGTAACACATGACCAGGTCATTGAAACCAGACCCCTTCCCAGTTCCTACTCTATACAACAAGCTGAAATTATTGACCTATTCAGGGCCTGTAGTTTAGGGGAAGGGAAGAAAATAAATATTTATACAGACAGCCAATATGCTTTTTCTACTATACACATATTTGCCCAGCAATGGAAAAATAGGGGTATGATTACATCCACAGGTAAACCAATCTCACATAAAGATCTTATCCTTGCCCTTCTAGAAAATGTACAAAAACCAACACAAGTGGCTATTTGTAAATGTACAGCACACAGAAAGGGAACAGATCCAATTACTCTAGGAAATGCACTAACAGACAAGACCGCAGGGGAAGCTGCTACAGGACCGCAAAAAAACACACATATACTATACAGGTCCCCAAGAAAATGATGAGGTACGGAAAGCTATTGATAAAACATGGTTATCAGAAATGCAGAAAACATTACCGGCAGGTGAAAAACAAAAGTGGTTATCTAAAGGGCAACGCTGGTCAACGGTATATACACAAGTACAGAAGGTAAACCCATCTTACCTACATCACTATTTAGATATGTTGCGTTATTGAGCCATGGGCAAGCCCATATCTCAAAAGGAGGGATGGTACAGGTGATCAACAACGTGTTTACAACATATGGGTTTACGAATGACTCTAGAAATTTTTGCCTCACATGTCCGCTTTGTAACAGATACCATGCTCAAGGTGCCCTAAAACCCTTAAGAGGTCATTTCCCACAACCCTCTTATCCCTTTCAAACGATATGCATGGATTTGATGATTATTGTTGTTTATAAAATGGGTGGAAGCTTTTCCTATGACACACCCAGATGGGCAGTCAGTAGCCAAAGTACTAATCAAAGAGGTGATTCCACTTCATGGGATCCCCTCTGTAACTTACAGTGACAAAGGCTCCCATTTTGTAAACCGAACAATACAACTAATTGGTAAATGGTACAATATTGACCTAAAAAAGCACTGTGTCTACCACCCACAATCTGTGGGCACAGTGGAAAGACAATGGTAACTTAAAGAGTAAAACTAAGAAAATTGTTGGAGGAAACAGGGAAAAAAAATGGGTTCAGTGTTTGCCAATGGCATTGTTGAGTAAAGAATTACCCCTACTGCTAAAGGACTAACACCGTATGAAATGTTGTATGGTAAACCTTATTATATTCCACAACTAGCCACCGTTCCTCTCCTTGAAGAGGAAATAGACTTGACTTGTATAATAAGAATGTTTTCAGAAAATATTACTGGGTCGGAATGTGCAAATGAGAAAAAGAGCTACCCAAAGACTAAAATGCAAAGTATACCCCCATCAGTACAAGCATTACCAGGAAATTTTACTTGTTTCTTTAACAATGACAGTAATGGTACAAATGTTGGCACCCTGTCCCCTGAATACTGTGCAACTACAACCCTTACTACAGACATTAAGTACCAAGTAGTAACAGCAATTAGCTGATGTTTGGTGTCTGTGTGGAGATAAGAGACTAATGCCCAGACTGCCACCTAGATGGGAGGATAGTTGTGCCCTTACCCGATTGCTGCTTCCCTTTTATATAATTCCTATGAGTGATAAATCAATGAAACTACCAGGTAAATACTTTTTTTAACGAATTAAGCGAGAAACACCACAAGGCTCATTTGACAACCGAGTGTATATAGACGAAATAGGTGTTCCACAAGGAGTTCCAGATGAATTTAAAGCGCAGAATCAAATAACAGCATGACTCACCTCACTCTTCATATGGGTCCAGCCCAACAAGAACGTCGACTGGATAAACTACATCTACTACAACCTCTCAGTGTGCGCTTACTTGAAGCATGCATGCTTTTGTATTTAACAATCTGATCGGGGGGTAGATATAATTGTAGCGGGCACCTACTTTTAGGTAGGTGACCTTTCCTAGTAGTTTCTATGTCAGGTAAATTTAGACAGGCTTGTGCTATTACAGCAGGCCTGTCTGTTAATTTCCATTTGAGTGGCAGGTAGTTTGTATGCTAGTCTCGGCCAATCATTAACTTGCTTGGTAACACCCGGGACTCTCATATAAAAGTCAGGTCACATGGTCAGATAGGGGTTCCTGTTCAGGAGAGTTCTTCCAGAGAGAGCCAAGCCAGAGGTTCCCCCTCCTGGGGAGCCGACGGCCCCCCTCTGAGGAGGGTGGGGGGGCTTCACCGGGAATCACGGCAGAGTTAATGACACCGGACAGCATATGGTCACTGGTGCCATAGGACGCCCCTGCGGGAAGGGAGCGATCCATGAAGGAGAAACGGGAACAGAGGAACCCTGCAGAAGAAATAGCAACTAAGCGGAGGACTACTGGGTGATCAATCGCTTATGAGCGACACACGGTCTATTGATCAAGTGAGTGAAAAGCCCAAGGGAGGGGTACTGTCCAGAGGCTGAGGGTTGTTGGTACGCAAGTCAGTGAGATGGGCGGTGATGGCTTATGACTTTGGGTTCAGCAATGCCCCGGGATTCCAATCAGTCAAGCGGGAGAAGTTATTCAGAGTGACTTATCTTTAGCTCAACTTGGAAGTACCATGCAGATGGGAAGTAGTGGTAAAAAGGTGGTGGTAAAGCTGCAACCACACATATAGAGAAACAGACTGTTCTTAGAAGTTCTGCAGATAAAGGCGTTATTTAGAGTGACTCTTTATTGTTTATTCTCTATCAAAAATCTACTTCTATCTTCCCTGATAAAGTAATCATCCAGTTTTGAATCACTATCATCCGCCATGCTATAAGTCTTTGCAAGTGAAGCAAGGAAAAGATCTGAAATCAACCAAAGAGCATCTCAAAAGCAGTCCTTCTCCCATCCCAGTTTATGTTGATGAATAAAGCAAGTGAAAAAGCATTAAGGACTGTGAGTTATGAATCTATGGGCTGCGAGGGTTGGGTGGTAAACGTGAATTACGGATATAACATTTAATCAGCCACTCCTCCAGGAGTAAGTGCTACACGTGGGGGCGTCGTCCAGGATTTCTGTTTCACGTTTGCCGCTAACCATCTCCCATAGCAACGAAACCTGCATTTCAGTAACTGTTGCCAAGATAGGGTGCAGTACAACAGTACCTGCCACCAGGGGTCGCTGGTGAAGACTTTGAAAATGTGCAGCTACAGTTCCTTGCGCGCTGAACCAACAAGTGTGGGGTGGAGCCACGCCCCAGAGGAAAAGTTTTCAGCGTTCAGCGTGCCACGCGCCAGATCGAGAAAGGCGGAGGAAGATGGCGGAAGGTGTTGGGAATACACTTGCCATGCAGCAGTTACCTGATCTGCAGGACCGGGTTCTGAATGACACCGGTGTTCGGTTGGAGATGACTGGAGGACTGGCATTGGGAGTGATTGACGGAGTGGAGAGGCTCAGTATGCTGTGTCCTAGATGTCGGAGGCCTACGGTTGGAGTCACTGCCTGGGCTCAGTGTGAACATTGTGGTGTCCAGTTGACGCGATTGGGACCTGTTAAACACAGAGGTCAAATACTATGCTACTAATATTGTAACGGGACTTTGTCTGCCACAAGAACAAGCGATTCAGAAGGCCGGAGAGGGTCGTGTATCGCCTGCAGCAGCAGTGGAAGAGCTCACATCTGATTCGGCTGAATTGGAGTCACCAAAAGATCAGGTAGGATCTGTTGGAAAAGCCTGTAGCCTGGCTGGGGACCCAGGGACTGTTGAAGTTGTTGCCCAGTCTTTGGAAGAAACACCTGAGGAGCCGGTTAGCAGTAAGCCCTTTGATTTGCCTGTCCGGAAGGAGCCCAAGCTAGAGGAGGGGGATCCCTCAGGTGAGCCGGGCAGGGTAGACGAAGGCCGGGCTGTGGATTGGGGATCACCGCAGATTCTGCAAGAGTATGGATCGTTGGACAATCTCTTTGAGTGGTCATCTCCAGAGAGTTTGATTCAAGTAGTGAGGAGGAATATTTCTTGGAAAGTTCAACTTCAGTGGAGGCTTCCACAGGAGTGTCAGGACAGTTGTTTGGTACAGTTAAAACTCAAGTACCCCCGTTTAATGTGTCAAGTACTACCCTTCCTACTAGGCCAGCTATGTTTCAACAATGGGTCAGCAGGGCTACTGACGCTTGTGTTTTGCCCGGTAGAGGAAAGGCTAAGGGCTTGCCTAGACTATCCCAGTTCCAGAGGGAAGTTCAGTGAAAGGTAGCTCAAGAATGGGGCTTTGACTACCCCTATGTTCCGGAACATGCTATGGATATCTTTGACAGTTCCCGAGAAACATGGGAGGATGAACTTGTGTGGGACTAGCTTCATGTTCCCAAGCCAAAAAAGACACCTGACAGTGAGGTTTGGGTCCAGTTTAAGGATATTCATCGAGGGTGGAGGCTTGGAAGAGTGATCCACAAAGATAGAGTATTAGTGGTAAAGGCTGGACAGAATACCCGTAGCTACTCTATTTCGGTGAGAGGACCAGCGGACAGTTGGAAGAGGTTGCCTGACCCGAGGTACTATTTGTGAGCAGGATTGTATTCACAAATATATTTTCTACCCAGATTGACTGCAGGATGGCAGATGGGTTAGGGTGGGTTTCTTCCCCAAGTTTACTGTTAAGCAGGAGACTCGCATTCATGGTGCCTAACAAGGACAAAGTTATGGACACTAGGGTGTGCTGTCTCTGTTAAGTCCCTTTGTAACACAAGTACTTCTCCAAGGACTCTTGTTTAAGAGCCAAACAGAAAGTTTATTTGCCAACGTCAGATGGATTTATTTGTTGAGCATGTCTGTTGGGATGAGCTTTGCAGGAGTACTGCTGGACTCCTTTTGAGGGAGCGACTATCCCAATAGGAACACACATGCCATAAAAAAAATTGTGTATTTGTTCAATTACCTGGTGGAGGATGATAACCCCCTCTGTCCGGTAATGCTAGTGTAATAGTATAGATTTTGTGTTTTCTTTTAGGTATGTTGAAGATGTGACGGCTGTCTATCTCACGGATGAAGGCCTGTGGCAAGCAGAGTATTCCTCCTGTGGGAGCAATGCTTTGGTTCCACTTGTATGGAATATTAGATGTAGGGATCTACAGTCAGGCCAAGTAAATATTATCGTATTGATATTGTGTAAGTGACAATTAATGTTAACCCTGTTTTAAGTTCATTACCTTTTTCCCCACTCCCTTTGATGTAATGAGATGCTCTTTCCTCCTTAAATGTAAGCGGTTACTCTGAATTCATTCCCCACAACTGGGGACAGTTGTGATTCAAGTGGGGGGTGTATGTAGCGGGCACCTACTTTTAGGTAGGTGACCTTTCCTAGTAGTTTCTATGTCAGGTAAATTTAGACAGGCTTGTGCTATTACAGCAGGCCTGTCTGTTGTCAATTTCCACTTGAGCGGCAGGTAGTTTGTATGCTAGTCTCGGCCAATCATTAACTTGCTTGGTAACACCCGGGACTCTCATATAAAAGTCAGGTCACATGGTCAGAGAGGGGTTCCTGTTCAGGAGAGTTCTTCCAGAGAGAGCCAAGCCAGAGGTTCCCCCTCCTGGGGAGCCGACGGGCCCCCCTCTGAGCAGGGTGGGGGGGTTTCACTGGGACTCACGGCAGAGTTAGTGACACCGGACAGCATATGGTCGTTGGTGCCATAGGACGCCCCTGCGGGGAAGGGAGCGGTCCATAAAGGAGAAACGGGAACAGAGGAACCCTGCAGAAGAAATAGTAACTAAGCAGAGGACTACTGGGTGATCGATCGCTTATGAGCGACACATGGGCTATTGATCAAGTGAGTGAAAAGCCCAAGGGAGGGGTACTGTCCAGAGTCTGAGGGTTGTTGGTACGCAAGTCAATGAGATGGGTGGTTATGGCCTATGACTTTGGGTTCAGCAATGCCCCGGGATTCCAATCAGTCAAGCGGGAGAAGTTATTCAGAGTGACTTATCTTTAGCTCAACTTGGAAGTACCATGCAGATGGGAAGTAGTGGTAAAAAGGTAGCGGTAAAGCTGCAAGCACACATATAGAGAGTCAGACTGTTCTTAGAAGTCCTGCAGATAAAGGCGTTATTCAGAGTGACTCTTTATCGTTTATTCTCTATCAAAAATCTACTTCCATCTTCCCTGATAAAGTAATCATCCAGTTTTGAATCACTATCATCCGCAATTCTATAAGTCTTTGCAAGTGAAGCAAGGAAAAGATCAGAAATCAACCAAAGAGCATCTCAAAAGAAGTCCTTCTCCCATCCCAGTTTATATTGATGAATAAAGCAAGTGAAAAAGCATTAAGGACTGTGAGTTATGAATCTATGGACTGCGAGGGTTGGGTGGTAAACGTGAATTACGGATATAACATTTAATCAGCTGCTCCTCCGGGAGTAAGTGCTACATAATAATATCTGAACTTTTGTTCTGAATCCAAAACATTTTGGCGCCCAACATGCGACTCGAGGCTAGGATCCCAAGGGATAGCCGATCAAGAAGGGACCGGGAAAAGCCAACACGGAGACAGGAGGAGACTGATCACCTCTAAAAACGGTAAGACACTTTTGATATCTCATATATCTAGTCTACTGTTTATCCTGTACCTGTGGCTGGTAAACCTCTGTGCCCATATCGGCTTCCTGTGGCCCTCAAAGACAGGTATTTATCTTGCCTCAAGTCTGTTGATAAATGAAGGAACCTGCAATTATATCTACTGCCTGTTTTGTTCTGTTCTGTTTTGTTGATCGATCTTGTGTTTTGTGGTGGCTGTTGGGAATGAGGGATTGCTTATATAGTCATGGATGAAATTAGTTGACGTGGTTTAAACTTCTCCTGGGGAATAGGGACCAGGAGGGGGCGTCAGGACGTGGTTAAACTCCTCCTGGGGAACAAATAATTGTGCAGCAAAGCATGGGTGCAAGGAAGTGCACAGGAGAACAACCAGGAGGGGGCATCATGAATACGCCAGCGGTGCTGTGGGGATCCCGTGAGATCTGAACAATCCTGTATTCCTCTACGGTTGTCACACATCTTGTTGCTTGTTGTTGGTTGTCGGTCACATTTTATTGTTGGTGGTAATGTTGTGTCCTAAGTGTGTTTGTGGTCTGTTATTTGGGATACATGAAGAGGGTTGGGGGTTGATTGAAGTGGTAGAGCCAGGATATAGGGGTGAGTCTCTTGGTTACAAACCCCTACTGCCACATACATTTATTGGTGTTCAGATTGAATGTGCATTACCCAGTCATACTTGAGGTTGGCAAGTCACCACAGGCTATAGAAAGTGAAGTTAGAAGGAGGGGACACGCAGCCGAAAGGTGCCCCTTACGACTTCAACAACCAGAACTGTTTGAAGAAGTAGAAGAAGCCAGGGTGAGAAATTTGGACTTTGAGTTGGGACATGTGAATGACATTTAATGTGGTTCATTGAATATCAACTGCTGTACTCCTTATTTGTCTGTTAAATGTCTTGTTGAGAGTAATTAGTGGTCACATATTACTCGGCTTCTTTACCTGTGGCCACCTCGGATGGACAGGGCTGTGACTGGTCTACGTTTTGGGAAGGCACATGCAAGGAGGCTTGCTTGGCAGCAGAACACTGTAGACGTTCCTTTCTCTCTTTCTCTCTCTCTCTCTTTCTCGCACTTTCTATCTGTCTCTCTATCTCTCTCTCTCTCTCACTCTCTATCTGTCTTGTCCTCGTTAACTTGAGACTGTGATGTGGTCTGATCCGGTACCAGGTGACCGATAGAGGGATTGTCAGACCCCAAGACAGCCTCGTGACTCGTCTGAAAATCCTGGGCAGACACATAAATATCCCAGTCATCATGACAGAACGTAGGCGTAGCAAGGTAGTGTTATATATTGGAAAGTGGTCCGAAAGAGGACAGGTGGCAGTCAGAGGAATTGCCGGAACCCCTTGAGTCCAGGACAGCTTCATAAAACTGCCCCATACAAACCCTGAGCCCGGACACATAAACTCTTCAATAGCTAACGAAAGGATGGGGCAAAAGTTAGTGAGGCCCAAAGAGGGCAGTTTGGCCTGTGACTTGGTGTTAGAGCGGGAAGGAGAGGATGCTGTCAAAAAAGGAAAGAAATTGGCAAAAGTGTGAGGGGTTGATATGCATTTGGGCGGAAGGCTACAGGTAGATGCATGGCGTACTGTTTTTGAAACGTAAATAAGGTCTGTTGTCAGATCATGGGTTGCTACGAGCAGTAGATGCTTGGTTTAAAGTTGCAAAAGCTATTCATGAGGAGGGGTTGACAAATGGGTCAAAATGGTGGTATTGTATATGTATATAAAAAAAAAAAAAAAGAACAGAAAAGAGGAAGCTAAGTAGTCAGTCAACCGCCCTATAATGGCGTCTGGTCCCCAGGAAGTAGACACTGCCCTTCGTCTGCCACCCCTCTGTTCTAAGAGGCACCCCCCCGTGGCAACGCGCCCTATGCCATCGCCCCTGAACCGCCCACACCGAAACCCACCCACATGTTTCCAGTGATGGAACATGGTAGCAATCAATGTAGCATTTTAATTAAATAAATTTACAAGTTATGCACTGCGCTTGGGTGACCCCAAAAACAAAATTAATAATAACCAACTCTGTGCTTACTAGTGCGATAATATTAAATACAAATAATATGAATGTAGAATAAATAAACAAGGTGTGAAAAAACAAGTGCTTGTTACACCATAAATTAGTGCTTATTAGTGCTTGTTACACCATACATAGTGTCTTAATCAACATAAAAAGTGCTTCATAAAAAGTCCCCCCATCATCAGGGGGATATGATGATGATGACACGTGATCCCTGTGTCGAAGACGCGTAGGGGAGGGGCCAGGACGGAGAGACTGACACGGACTTTACACCAGCGCTGTCCCAGCACAGCATACCGCACCAAACCTCCAGTGATTTTGCATAGAAAGCCGTTATAGTATGGTGCACTGACGCACCAGTGCCATGCGAGTACCCCGGTGTGGGGAGAGTTTTCTTTTAATAAAAGTATTTTGACTATATTACACTATATAGTTTCCTTTTCATTTATATGTATGGAGCCACATTGTTTCCAGCTGGAGGAGTGCAGCAGGCACTGAGACTGAGCCCAGGGGTGGCTCCAAAGCGTATTTGGGCTCAGGGTAGCAGCTGAGTCACACGCTCTGAGGTGAGCAAATTAGCTTAAGGGGGTCACGAAGGAGCACCGGAGCATGTTTTGCAGCACTCAGGATATCTTCGGCATGATGTTGGATTGTTGTCACAGCTGAACACCACCTGCACGCATTGTTTTATTATCACTGCTGGACATTATTTGCACGTACTATTTAGAGTGCTAAAGAGAACTTTTTTTCACTATTTATTATTTATTAATTTATTCATTTAGACAAGCAGGATACTTTATATTGAGCACTAAGCACTTTTTATGTTGATTAAGACACTATGTATGGTGTAACAAGCACTAATAAGCACTAATTTATGGTGTAACAAGCACTTGTTTTTTCACACCTTGTTTATTTATTCTACATTCATATTATTGTATTTAATATTATCGCACTAGTAAGCACAGAGTTGGTTATTAATAATTTAGTTTTTGGGGTCACCCAAGCACAGCGCATAACTTGTAAATTTATCCTATGCACGTTATATGAAGCGTGATTAGCGCATGCAGCTGGAAGTAGCACAAGCAAGGCATAAGATTATTGTGGCTCACAGAATTTTTCCAATTTAATTAAATAAATAATTCATGTATAGGATGTCTTGAATATTTCTGAATATTTCAGTCAGAGTCGGAATTTAGCTGTAATTGCTTACCCTTGCATTATTGAAGCTAAAAGGAGTAATAACAGTAAATGTAGCAAATGTGCTATATTTATGCAAATGGTTTTAATTGTGTTTAAGCTGTATTAGCAATAATTGGGGAGTTTAAAATGTTCAATTTCAATATTTAAGAGTACTATAAATAAAGAGGAAGTTTATGTATTCTGGGCGTTATGCCAGAAGAACAAAAGAGGAAGTGCTTTCCTTGCTTAAATCTATGTGCTAGATTTAGGCCCCATTCACATCTGAGAGTTTTGTAGTCTAAAAAAAAAAAATAAAAAAATAATTCTGTATGGAGATGTATTCATATCTCCACTCTAAAACGTCTGAAGCCAATATGTGTACAAGAGGTCACACAAGGAAAGGCGAATCTGTTGAGAAATAGTACAAAAAGTTTATTGATTTGTGATTTAGCGTGCTGAACAGAGCGCATAGACACATGTTAGCTGCCGCATTTATTTCAGGTCTTAAAGAGTCAATCCGGAAGGGTCTGAGTATAGAGTAATGGAGCTTGAGATGTTGTTATTAGTAGTTATTAGGTCCAGAATCCTCACAGAGCAGTAGAGAGTAGCTCCTCTCATGATGGCCTCTGACACACCTTAGCTGCGCCCACCGGAACTAACTCCACGTGTCTGCTACAACTGCGGAAGACCCGGCCACTCCAGAAGGAACCCAACCGTGGTCCACATGAAAACACCCAGTACCAGGGACATGACACCCCACCTCGCCTACCACCTCGCCCACCTCTCCGGATCACATGGACCCCTTCTTCAAGGAAGCCTGTGTCACCTGCCAGCTACACCTGGACTGTTATGCCCCAAGGTGCCCAGAACTCCCCCTCCCAATTCGCCAAGGCAATGGCCCTCATTCTGGACACCTGGATGAAGTTACACCCAGACATTGTACTCCTTCAGTATGTAGATGACCTCCTGCCTGTGCAGATACCCTTGGTGATGCCTCAATCTTCTCTGAAAGCCTCCTCCACTACCTGGCTGAGCAAGGATGCAAGGCATTAAAGCAAAAAGTCCAGAGAGAAGGTGATTTTCCTAGGCCACTGCATCTCCCAAGGCACCCGACATCTAACTGAAGAAAGATTTGCTGCAATCAAGGGCATCCCTCAAGGTCAAAAGCCCCTTCACGCCTTTCTAGGATTAATCTCCTACTGCTGTTCTTGGATCCCAGTTCCAGAAGACTCCCTTTCGATGCAATCCCTTTATGATGCCCTGAAATCTGACCCTTTCCTGCTTTCTCCAGAAGCTGTGGACAATTTTGAAACTCTGAAGGAGATCCTCTCAACAGCCCTTTGGGCCTCCCAGACTATGAAAAGACTTTCAAACTGTTTGTCTCAGAGAGTATCAAGTACAGCCCAAACACCTGTCCCCAGCAAGACACTTTAGACTCCAGTGTGCCTTGCTTCTCCCCGATAACATCACCATCCTCCGATGTGATACCCTTAACCTATCCACTCTGCTTCCTCTTCTTGAGGGGGGAACCTCTTTGGAGAGTAATCCTCATCTCACTGCTCATGACTGCTTCAAAGTGATGACAGCCCTTGAGAATCCTGACTTGACAATTTTTGTGGCTGGTTCCAGGTATGCAGACAGTACTGGACGGTACCACACAGGATACGCAGTCACCACCGAAAATACAGTTCTTCAAGCTTCAGCATTACCCTCCTCCATGTCTGCCCAGGAAGCAGAAGAACTCCAGGCCCTAACTATGGCATACAGATTGGCAGAAGAAAATTTTGGGATCATCCGGAAAACCAGAGGGTTTCTGACAGCAGCAGGAACACCTGTAAAACATTGCAGCTATCAAGGACTTACTGGATGCCCTACTCCTCCCACATACAAACATACAAACATACAAACAAACATAGTATGAGAGCATCGCTGGACATCGATTTGTTCAGTGATCCCTGACACTATGTGGAGTAATTTATTTGTCTCGTCTGGGTCTTCCACCTCTTCTGCTGCCCTGCTACTTCGCTTCCTGCGTGAGGTAGATGTTTGCCTTTGCTTTCTGTTGGAAGGTGTAGAAATGTCAGTATCCTCATTATCTTGCTCCTGAGTAGATGACTCATGTACCTCAAATGCGTCACCCTCTACCTCCATAGATGATGAATCCTCTCGGTTTGTGCAAGCAAATGATACTCCCTCATCTATGTCAACAATAGCAGCATGCTCCTCTCCCTCTTCCTCCTCCTCTTCCCAACTTGCTTCTGTGCTGAAATACAAAAGTTGTTACATGAAATTCTAAGTATGAAGATGATAGCAGCAGAAGCGAAGGTTAGTGGGAGAACAGGTTAATTAGAGAGAGATGGTAGAGAGACCTATTCTTGTATGAAAACTTACTCCCTTAAATCTAGAACTGGCTTGAGAAAATCCAGGTATCTGGCAAAGGCATAGGGATGCTTTGGGACGGCGCCAGACCCACTTCGTGCTTCAAGCTCCAGTCTCTGGTGTCTTTGAAGTGTATCCTTGAATCTTTGCCACCTAGTACGTATGAGTTCTTCTGTAATCAAATAAAACATAAACAATTAATTGGTGAGTGGGAACAATGCTCCTTACACTGCTGGTCAGTGGATTTTGTGGTCAGTGGGATGCATGCCCTTACATTGGTCATCAGTGGGATACATGCCCTTACATTGGTGGTCAGCAGGATGCATGCCCTTACATTGGTGGTCAGAGGGTTTGGTGGTCAGTGAGATGTATGCCCTTACATTGGTGGTCAGAGGGATTGGTGGTCAGTGGGCTGCATGCCCTTACATTGGTCATCAGTGGGATACATGCCCTTACATTGGTGGTCAGTGGGATACATGCCCTTACATTGGTCATCAGTGGGATCCATGCCCTTACATTGGTGGTAAGTGGGATACATGCCCTTACATTGGTGGTAAGTGGGATACATGCCCTTAAATTGGTGGTCAGAGGGAATGGTGGTCAGTGGGATGCATGCCCTTACATTGGTGGTCAGCGGGATGCATGCCCTTACATTGGTGGTCAGTGGGATGCATGCCCTTACATTGGTGGTCAGTGGGATACATGCCCTTACATTGGTCATCAGTGGGATACATGCCTTTACATTGGTGGTAAGTGGGATACATGTGCCCTTACATTGGTGGTCAGAGGGATTGGTGGTCAGTGGGATGCATGCCCTTACATTGGTGGGTCAGTGGGATACATGCCCTTACATTGGTGGTCAGAGGGTTTGGTGGTCAGTGGGATGCATGCCCTTACATTGGTGGTCAGTGGGATACATGCCCTTACATTGGTGGTCAGAGGGATTGGTGGTCAGTGGGATGAATATGTACTTACGTTTATGTTTACGAACTTGAAGTGTGAAGGCTTCCCAGTCTGCATACAAAGTTTTACAAATTTCTTCCCAGCCTCTGCTCTTCTGGGCATTATTTTTATATTCGGGTATACGGCTGTCCATATATATGGCCTGTCACGGACAAGTCTGATGAGCTCCTCATTGTCGATGCTGTTCCGACGCCTGGGGGCCATCTTATCTGCTTGCTTATGGACATGAGACAGGAAACAGGAAGTGAGGGGGCAGTACTGGAAGGAGGAGCTGGGGGTGACGAATTTGCACATATGTGAACCATCAGTGCGATTCAAGAACGATTTACATTGATGTCTATGGAGACTAAATTTGCAACGCAACGCAGTAAACTCACACAAGACCCTTCTTTTTATCGCATCACATTCGTAGAGGAATCGCAATGCATGTATGTGAACAGCCGTCATTGAAAACAATTACTTTAGGGATGACGTGAATTTAAATGTGTTTTTGACACATCGCATTCGTTATGAACTCACATCAGTGTGAACCGGACCTAAATCCCCATTACATTGGAGGCCAGTGTAGGAACTCCTCTTTATATTGGTAAGTGTTGAAAAAATCCAAACTTGCATTTGTGGTCAGTTTCGAATCCTCCCTTACATTGGTGGTCCATGTATAAGCCCCCTTTAAATTAGTGGTGAGTGTAAATCCCCCTTACATTGGTGGCCAGTGTAGAAATCCCCCTTTATTGGCCGTTGATGTAAAATCCCCCATTACATTGGTTGTCAGTGGAAATTCTTAATAACATTGATGATCAGTGTATATTTCCCTTTACATTGGTGGTAAGTGCAGAATTGCCCTTACGCTGGTGGTCAGTGTTAATCCCCCTTTACATTGGTGGTCAGTGTAAATACCCCCTAAGAATTTTCAATAGCAGCAAAACAAATACTCTTGCGCACGAATGTGTAAACCAGACAATCCAAACTTCAGAGTGGATAGTATCTTTAGGCCTTGCTGCCCTCCACGATAGGGATATCCTAGCAGTCAAAAAATAGAATAGAAAAAAGAGGGCGCACCAGCCTTGTGCATTATCCTTTGATATATTTATTAGAAGAAAAGGTATATTAAAAACTACTCACAAAGATGGAAAGAAAACCATACTGTAACAATCTTTGGCTTGTGACAATCCATCTACTGATAGCAGTCTCCAGATCCTGAAGAGAGGATGTGCGAATCACTGCTGGCTGACACGTTTCGAAGGATTACCTTCTTCCTCAGAGTAGTTTTTAATATATCTTTTCTTCTAATAAATATATCAAAGGATAATGCACAAGGCTGGTGCGCCCTCTTTTTTCTATTCTATTTTTTGACTGCTAGGATATCCCTATCGTGGAGGGCAGCAAGGCCTAAAGATACTATCCACTCTGAACTTTGGATTGTCTGGTTTACACATTCGTGCGCAAGAGTATTTGTTTTGCTGCTATTGAAAATTCTTAGGGGATATTTACACTGACCACCAATGTAAAGGGGGATTAACACTGACCACCAGTGTAAGGGCAATTCTGCACTTACCACCAATGTAAAGGGAAATGTACACTGATCACCAATGTTATTAAGAATTTCTAAAGGGGGATTTACAGGGGGAACTGGCCACCAATGTAGGGGGGATTTACACTCACCACCAATTTAGAGGGCTTCTACATGGACCACCAATGTAAGGGAGGATTTGAAACTTACCACAAATGGAAGTTTGGATTTTTTCTTTTTTTTTTTTTTTTTTTAATTTAAATACTGTTTATTGGAAAATAAATAACAGTACAAAAGGTATCAAATTGGCAGAGACCAAACGAGATAACACAACAATGTTAATAACATTAGAATCGAGATATACATGTACCTGCCACAGAGTCAGCTTCAAAATAAGGGTGTAAACACTTATAAACTAAAGGGCATCATTAAATACTTTATCTCCTAGAGAATGGCTGCCGGAGGTCACAATAGGGAGGCTAAAGCTCACAGGTACCAGGGCTCCTAAAGGGTAGGCCACACACCCCAAATGGGAACCTGCTGTGCGCAGACCAACCGAGTGGAGCACTGGGGGATCAAAAAGACCTTCCCTGGTTCCGTCCTGAACTCACGGACCACCCATCGCTGAACAAAACAAGAACTCTGTCGTAACAATTAATAGTAATATGAGCCCAACAATAATGTAAGAGATAGTATCACTTATACAGGGGGCTATCCTCAAAAATTAGGGATGGTACATGCTAAACCACTATGTTGTGGATTTTACCATTCTTAGACTGTACAGCCTTAACGTGTAATTAACGGAAGTATAAAAAGTGAAGGAGAGTTCTGCAAGGTACGTTACTCTCAACCTTTGCACCTCACACTTAGTGGGATTTTAGAAAGAAGACAGTAGGAGGAAAGGGAGCGAAGGAGGAAGAACAGAGGGGTAAAGTGGGGGGATAAAGGAAGAGGTAGGAGAAGGTAAGGAGCAAGAATCCTCACGGAGAAAGAGGAGGGCCCGGAGCCGACCAGAACCTGGGGGTTATCTAGACCTTATACAGATTCAGGTAAGAGGTGGTATACCCAAGAAACGAGCCCAGGGCACCCAAATAAGTCTGAATTTATCAGAGGTGTCCAAAATTCTGCTCGAGACCTTCTCCTGTGTCATAATCCAGGAAATTTTCTGTTTGGCCCGGCGAAGGGAAACCGAAGGTTTTTTCCAGGCGTGAGCTAGCGTAATCTTGGCCCCAAGCAGAATGAAGTGAATCAGAGACCGAGACAATTTAGGTACTTTCGGGATGTGGTCATTTAGTAGAGCTATGGTGGGGCTTTGTTGGACTGCAAAGCCTGTGGTTTTGCGGATGAGATAAAAAATTCCATTCCAAAACCCTCTAATTTTGGGACATTCCCAAAATGTGTGAAGTAGGGAACCTATATGGCCACAACCTCTGAAACAGAGGGGCGATGAGTGTGGATAAAATTTAGTAATTCGGGTGGGTACCAGGTACCTCCTGGTCATGACTTTAAGATCCGCCTCCATCAGAGAAGAACTAAGCATGCCCTTAAAGGATCGGGAGACACAAGTATGCCAGGTATCCATGTCCAAGTCGAGTTGTAGATCCCGCTCCCATTGCAACATATAATTCGCTTTCTCCCGGGGCTCCGCTAGTGCAGAGTATATTAGGGAAATTCCTCCCCTTACACCCATGGCTGAGGAGCACCAGAATTCGTAGGGAGTAACCGATAGTGGGGCTGACGAGCCTTTCCAGACCCCACGTAAAAAGTGTGCTAATTGGTAATAGCGGAAAGTCTCTGATGCTGGCATCTCCAATTTAAAGATGCGGTACTTAAGTGAAATGGGACCAGAGTTATTGAAGAATTGCCCTATTCTGTAAAGGCCCTTGTCGAGCCACCATCTAAAGGCCTCGATGTTCATGCCCTGCTGAAATTGTGGGTTGTGGAAAATGTGTGCCAGGGGCAACCATGGGGAAGTGAGGTAATGTTTTTTATATAGTGTGTCACACAGGGCCATTGAGTGAGACAAGGAAGGGGAAAGAATCGGGGGTCTGTCCTTTTGTGGTCTCCAAACCAGGAAGTCTAGAGTTGTGCGGCTTGATAATACCACCATAAATTAGGGAGACCTAGGCCCCCTTTTTTCTTTGGTCGGTGTAGCACCTGTTTGGAAAAGCGATGTCCCTTCCCCCAACCAGATAAATCTGGTGATTGAAGCCTGTAGTTTGTCTAGTGTGTGTTTTCGGATGGGAATAGGTAGGGAGCGAAAGAGATATAGGATCCTAGGAAGTAATGTCATTTTGACAGAATTTATTCTACCAAACCAGGACATTTTATACCGGGCCCAATGCGCGAGATCATCTGAGAGTTTCTTGAGCATTGGGGGGTAATTGTGGTGGTAGAGACGTTCTATTTTCGCTGATAAGAAAACACCTAAGTAGGGTAGAGAGGAGTCGCACCAGGTGAAGGGAAAATAGGTCTTGAGCCTCTCCACGAGCTCATGGGGGGTGGAAATATTCAGAGCCATTGATTTGGCCATGTTAACCTGAAGTTCCGATATGCAGCCAAACGAGTTTAGTAGTTGTAGAATGTTGGGGGTGGAGATGAGGTGGGAGGTAACAAACAGGAGGACGTCATTGGCAAAGAGGGCGCATTTATGAGTCTTTTGACCACATTGCACTCCATGGATGTCAGGGTTTTGTCTTATGGCCAGAGCCAAGGTTTCTATCGCTATTGCGAATAGGATCGGTGAAAGAGGGCAACCTTGTCTAGTCCCCTGCAATATAGAGAATTCTTCGGAAAGGTGGCCTTGTATTTTAATACGTGCTTTAGGGGAGGAATAAAGGGAGGATATGGTGGTAATGAAGTCCGGGCCAAAGCCCCATTTCCGTAAAACATTAAAGAGGTATGGCCAGGTGACCGTGTCGAAGGCCTTTTGGAGGTCTATTGAAAGGACATATCCTGGTTGAGAAGGCCCCCCATCCCATGACGATTGCATGAGGGAAATTAAGTCTACCGCTCTCCTGATCTGGTCCGGCCCCTGTCTTCCGGGGATAAACCCCACCTGGTCCTTGTGGATATAGTTAGCAATGAAGGAAGCCAGTCTGTTTGCCAGAATTTTCGTCATAATCTTTAAATCATTATTAATCAACGAGATTGGCCTATAGTTGCATACATCACTGGGGTCCTTACCCTGTTTGGGGATTACTGATATGTATGCCAAGTTGGCTGACGGTTCCAGGGGGGACCCCATGCGAAATGAGTTAAAGAGGCGGGCCAGATAAGGAGAGAGGGCATCTGAAAAAGCTTTATAATAATGTGCGGAGAAGCCGTCAGGGCCTGGGGCTGATTCTGTTTTTAGGTTCTTTATGACTTTATGAATTTCCTCCACCCTGAAGGGGGATTCCATAATGGACCTATGGGAGTCCAAAAGTGTAGGAATATCGAGGCTATTCAGGAAGGAATCAATAGAGTCTGAGTTGTGACAGTCGGGGGCTGAGTATAGCTTAGAATAAAAAGCCTGGAAGGTTTCCAAGATCTTTTGGGGATTTTGGGTGAGAGTTCCCGACTGGGACCTGATCTTGGGCAGCGAGAAGGTTTTTATTTTAGGGGATAGTTTAGCAGCCAACTGGGGACCAATTTTATTTGCTTGGATATAGAATCTGCCACTGAGCCAGGTCAGATGTTTGTCTGCATTGGATGTAAGGGCCAGATTAAGTGCTACTCGGGAGGCTTCTAGCTTGGTCAGGGTTGTGGAAGATGGGTCAGCTTTATGGGATTTACTGAGGGAATGGAATTCCCTTTCCATTTGCAAAATGTCCGCTTCCCTTTCCTTTTTGAGTTGAGACGCCAGTTGGATCATTTTCCCTCTAAGGACAGCCTTGTGTGCTCCCCAGAGCACACTAGGAGAGATGTCTCCTGTATCATTAAGACGGAAAAATTCCCTGATTTCGTTTTCTAAAATTATGCAGTGGACAGGGTTGGATAGTAGAGATGTACTTAGGCGCCACTGTGGAGGCCCAGGGGGTGAAAGGGAGCAGGAGATTTTAAGTGTCACTAAGGAGTGGTCTGACCAGGGGACTTCCTGTATGGAGGCATGGGATGCTGTGTAGATATCTGAATTTAGGAGGAATATATGATCAGTTCTGGCGTAGGTATTATGAGGTGCCGAGAAATGGGTATAGTCTTTTGCCGTGGGGTTTAGTTCCCTTCACGCGTCTATCAGGCCCATATCATGTAAAAGGCAGGCAATTCTTAGGCTTTGAGTGGGCAGATTCTTAAGCCGAGGTCTCCCATGAGAGGACTTGTCCAGCAGTTGATCAAAAGTGATGTTAGAATCACCACCCATGATTACCCTGCCTTCCAAGTGCGGGGCTGGGGTCGACAGCATAGAGGTGAAGAAACGTGCCTGTCTTTGATTAGGAGCGTAATAGGATATGATAGAGTACAAAATCCCCCCTAAAGTTCCTTTTATTAGAATATACCTGCCCTCTGGGTCTTTGATCGTGTGTGTGAGAGCGAAGGAAGTACTTTTAGATAGGAGAATGGCGACACCCCTTTTTATGGTGTCAGCATTCGCCAGGAAAAAAGTCGGGAACGTACGGTGTAGAAAGGTGGGGTTATAACTGGTTGGGAAATGGGTTTCCTGGAGTAGAACAATATCGAGGCCCCTAGAGTGGTAGCTCTGAAATGCCTTGCGGCGTTTAGAGAGGGAATTGAGTCCCTGGACATTATGCGAAGCTATTTTTAACAAATGTGTCTGGGTAGTCGGGTCAGCCATGGGTGCAAGGAGTTTGGAGCGATATGAAGCAAAGTGAGCTTACCTGCACCACCCGGGAGTGGACGTCGGCTCGAAGAGGAATAGATTCATAATTCTTCCTGAGGGCTGGGTAGGTAGAAATGCTCCGCGAGGGAGTTCCTGGAGAGAATGGGACAGAGAGGGAGGGGAATGGGGAGGAGACAAAGGAGTGGAGGAGAAAGGAAAGGGAGAGAGAAGAGGGGAATGAGAAGAATGTAGGATAAGTAGATTAATCAGGCATAATAATACCGCAAACATTAAGTGCAAAACCAACAGTTAATGAGATCAAAGCTAGGAAATAGTATATAAAAAGAAGTAATCAAAACTCGGACTAGGACTAGTGGGGGAGCCCGGAGAAAAAAGGGAGAGGGCAACCTCAAATTGGGTTGTCTACCCGAAGTCACCAGAGGGGCACTGTATCCCCTCGAGTCACAACAGAGAGGGTGGTATGCAGGGCTGCTCCGGCCGTCTGGATCCCCCAATGCAAGGCGAGAAAATGTGGGATCGGCCACCAGGAGGGAGTGTAAACTAAATTGCAAGTTATTTGTAGGACAATAGGTATAAATTAGGTAACCGAGATCAATAATGCAATAAAAAATGGGATAGTCACTGCGGGAGGGGGGGGGGTTATAAAAAAAAAAAGGGGGGGAGAATCAAGAAGAAAAAAAGTATATTCTTTCCTTTTTTGTCCTTACAAGGGTGGCCGTTGTAATGTCTACTGTGACATGCCGTAAGGTAGATATCCTCGTCGGAAGGATACAGTGTAGCCCGGAAAGGGATCCCCAATAGCCATTAATAGGGCTAGGGGGGCCTAGCTGTGGGCATAGGCCGGCTTGAAAAGATTACAGAGGTTAGTTTAACGTAGGGACGCCCCTACTCAAAAGAAAATACATGGTCCTCAGTCCAACATGTGGGTTGGAAGAAGAAATTCCATTCCAAACTTGAGGAGGAACGTTCATCTTGTGGAGCGAGAGTCCCGTAGCCGCTTTGGTAGCTGCTTGTTCCACAGTGGAGTAAGGGGGCTACCCGGGGGGGGGCCTCTTGGAAGAACCCGGGGTAGGTGTTTCATGCAGAGGAGCCAGGGTCTGAGAGATCAGGCCTAGTTGCAGGAGCAAGTGCTCCCCGTCCTGGAAGTTGGAGAAGTGGTAGGGAACATCTTTGAAGTGAAATTGAAGGCGAAAAGGAAACGACCAGCGATATTTGATGGAGTTTTGGGCGAGTATTACTAACAGTGGCTTGAGCGCTCTTCGTTTTTGAACCGTGGCTGGCGAGATGTCCGCAAAGATTTGAATCTTATGCCCTTGAAATGACAGGTTATCCATGTTGCGGGATCTTCTCATGACCTCCTCCTTTACGCCATAAAAATGGGGCTTGACCACGATGTCGCTCGGGAGGCCATCTTGGCGGGGAAGCTGGAGGGCTCTGTGTGCTGTGTCCAGTTCAAGTCTGTGACTTCGGATGTCTGGAATGAGATCTTTGATAAATAATTGGACGGTATTCGGTATATCCGTTACTGTTTCGGGTATCCCACGTATACGGAAATTGTAACGTCTATTTCTGTTTTCCAAATCGTCTATTTTAGATAAGGCAGTATCTAGCTGGTCTTGTAAAGACTGAATACCAGACCGTGTTCTGGTTGGTGCGTGCAGCAGTGTTATCCACCACCTGCTCAATCGCATCTATGCGAGAGCCCAAATTTTGTAGATCAGCCTTAATAACGGCTGTAATCTGAGTGGCATTTTGAGCTAGACCTGCTGCCAGCATATCTGAAAAGCTCTGTAGCAAGAGCTGCATGTCCTGGGTCTGGGGCTGCTGTGAGGCTGAGGGATGGATGGGCCCTGCTAGGCCTAGAGGAGAATGGAGCCTGGGTGGGTGGATGATATCACCCAGGGTCCTGTTGAGGAGGGAGTCTGTGCTAGCAGGGGGGATCCCTTGACTTACAGTTGTTGCCAGCATGTCAGCGCGCTGCTGTGTGGGGGATGAGTGTTCAGTGACTTCCATGCCGTCCCTCAGGGAAGCTGCGGTCGCCATCTTGGACGGGTTCGGGGCCACTTGATTAAAGATCAATTGACGGCTCACCTCGCTCTTTTGCATGCCGCTCGGCATATAGAAGTGAGCTGGAGAGGTTCGGTGAGCCCAGGGGAGGATTTGGTGCCGGTTCCGCTCGATCTGAGAGCTCTGGGGGAGGAGAAGGGCCGGAGCAGTGCGGAGCTCTCGATTAGAGCGTCTCCTCGGGAGTCCTGCGCATGCGCACTTCCTAGTTTGGATTTTTTCAACACTTACCAATATAAAGAGGAGTTCCTACACTGGCCACCAATGTAATGGGGATTTACACTGACCACTAATGTAATAGGGGCATTCACAGTAACCACCAATGTAAAGAGGGATTTAAACTGACCACCAATGTAAGGGGGACCTTCACACTGGTCACTAATGTGATTGAAAGGATTTTACACCAAGCCCCAATGTAATGAGAAGATTTACACTGACCACCAATGTAAATGAGACATTTAGCATGCTTTCACATTTGTATGTGTCGGGAATACATGCAAAATCGCTTTCCTGACACCACAGAAACATGCTGCCCTTTAGCAGATACAAAGCAATGCCATTAATTGTTAATGACACCTTCACGCATCAGCTGAGGTGTGTGTATTCACATGCACCAAAATTCAGGGTGCTGTGGCACCATGTTATATTGAAGAAGGGTTCCACCTCCAATTCGCTTACCTTTGCAGAACAGGCTGATATTAGGTTTAAAGGCAGCAGTTAAAGGCAGGACTTTCAAGCATGCTCCTTTACCTCCCCAGTGGGCAGCATTCAGTAGAATGATGGTAGATATGACCTCAGGGGGACATGATATACATATAAATGCCTCCTCTATTTACATATCAATGCAGCGGTCAGCGACTATTTACATATTAATGCTGCTGCTATTTACATATCAATGCAGGTTATTTACATGTAAACACAGGGTCTGCAAGCGAGTCATTTTCACATGGCAAAGGGGCAGAGCTGGACAGCAGCAACAGAACTTTACACTGAAATATCAGGACACAACTTCAAGGGACTTCAAGGGATAAGGGAATTTAAACTGGGATAGTTGGCAAGTATGAGGCACCTGTCCCCTTTACCCTGTCTTAAAAATGGTCCTGTATTAGACATGTGCACACTGAAATATTTCGTTTCGGAATTTCGTTTTCGTCTGAAAAATAAATGTATTTAGTTACTCCCGAAATTCGTTTTTATTCATTTCGTTTTTCGTTAAAAATTGCATTCGTCCAAAAATCTAAATTAAGGTCGAATCTGTCATTGAAGGCTTATGGTGTCTGTCGAATGTTCAAAGAAGATTCGACGGAGCAGCTAAACTGTACGATGCCATATAGTTTACCTGCTCCGTCGAATCTTCTCAGAACTTTCAACAGACACCATAAGCCAAAGTATGTGTGTACTTAGTTCTAGCTATTTTACTGCTCTTCCTCTTTGGTTACAATCAGCCAATAACATTCATCATCATCATTATTTTTATGTATCTTTTCTCCCCTACGTCGAATCTTTTTTCCCCCACGTTGAATCGTTTCTCCCCTATGTCGAGTCTTTTCTCTCTATGTCGAATCTTTTCTCTCTATGTAGAATAATCTTGGACTAATAGAGTTAAGGTTAGGCGCATTCGACCACAGGTTTGATGGACACAGATTGTTATTGTCATCATCATGTCGAATCTCCTATCTATATCGAACTGTTGTAGCAACGAAAACGAAAATAAAGCATTGTTTATGTCGGATCTTTCGTTTTTCGGATTCTGCACTTTCGTTATCGTTTGTTAAAACGATAACGAAAATACCTGAAATTCGGACGAAAATGCATTCGGACGAAAACGAATGCACATGTCTATCCTGTATGGAGGTTAACTGGTTGTATCAAAGTGTAACTGGACAATAAGCTTCTACACCCTGTATCCACTGTGAAGGCTGGATACTAACTGAGGAACATGAAGAAGAAGGGAGGGGTCTAGCTAAGTACTAAACTAACTAATGCAAAAACATGTGGGTAAATATGAATATACTATTTTACACACATTACATTGCAAGTTGTAGCTTTACTGAATTACAACTAGCTATCAGTACAAAAAGATTATACATTACATAATGAAATCCAGTGCAAGGTGATGGATACACGATGAATGTTCCAGAACACTACCCACCTGAAATCTTCAGATTTTTACTATTAAAGATAACATGGCTTTAGTCCAAAACAGATGACTTATATAAAAATAAAATAAAAAAATATATATAGTGGGGGCGGAAAGTATTCAGACCCCATTAAATTTTTCACTCTTTGTTATATTGCAGCCATTTGCTAAAATCATTTAAGTTCATTTTTTTTCCTCATTAATGTATACACAGCACCCCATATTGACAGAAAAACACAGAATTGTTGACATTTTTGCAGATTTATTAAAAAAGAAAAACTGAAATATCACATGGTCCTAAGTATTCAGACCCTTTGCTCAGTATTTAGTAGAAGCACCCTTTTGATCTAATACAGCCATGAGTCTTTTTGGGAAAGATGCAACAAGTCTGTCAGCTTGGATGGTAAACGTTGGTGGACAGCCATTTTTTGGTCTCTCCAGAGATGCTCAATTGGGTTTAAGTCAAGGCTCTGGCTGGGCCATTCAAGAACAGTCACGAAGTTGTTGTTGCTGTGAAGCCACTCCTTCTTCATTATTTTAGCTGTGTGCTTAGGGTCATTGTCTTGTTGGAAGGTAAACCTTCGGCCCAGTCTGAGGTCCTGAGCACTCTGGAGAAGGTTTTCGTCCAGGATAACCCTGTACTTGGCCCCATTCATCTTTCCCTCGATTGCAACCAGTCGTCCTGTCCCTGCAGCTGAAAAACACCCCCACAGCATGATGCTGCCACCACCATGCGTCACTGTTGGGACTGTATTGGACAGGTTATGAGCAGTGCCTGGTTTTCTACACACATACCGCTTAGAATTAAGGCCAAAAAGTTCTATCTTGGTCTCATCAGACCAGAGAATCTTATTTCTCACCATCTGGGAGTCCCTTAGGTGTTTTTTAGCAAACTCCATGCGGGCTTTCATGTGTCTTGCACTGAGGAGAGGCTTCCGTTGGGCCACTCTGCCATAAAATCCCGACTGGTGGAGGGCTGCAGTGATGGTTGACTTTCTACAACTTTCTCCCATCTCCCGACTGCATCTCTGGAGCTCAGTCACAGTGATCTTTGGGTTCTTCTTTACCTCTCTCAACAAGGCTCTTCTCCCCCGATAGCTCAGTTTGGCCGGACGGCCAGCTCTAGGAAGGGTTCTGGTCATCCCAAACGTCTCCCATTTAAGGATTATGGAGGCCACTGTGCTCTTAGGAACCTTAAGTGCAGAAGAAATTTTTTTGTAACCTTGGCCAGATCTGTGCCTTGCCACAATTCTGTCTCTGAGCTGTTCAGGCAGTTCCTTTGACCTCATGATTCTCATTTGCTCTGACATGCACTGTGAGCTGTAAGGTCTTATATAGACAGGTGTGTGGCTTTCCTAATCAAGTCCAATCAGTATAATCAAACACAGCTGGACTCAAATGAAGGTATAGAACCATCTCAAGGATGATCAGAAGAAATGGACAGCACCTGAGTTAAATATATGAGTGTCACAGCAAAGGGTCTGAATACTTAGGACCATGTGATAATTCAGTTTTTCTTTTTTAATAAATCTTCAAAAATGTCAACAATTCTGTGTTTTTCTGTCAATATGGGGTGCTGTGTGTACATTAATGAGGAAAAAAATGAACTAAAATGATTTTATCAAATGGGTGCAATATAACAAAGAGTGAAAAATGTAAGGGGTTCTGAATACTTTCCGTCCCCACTGTATATATATATATATATATACAGTATATATATATATATATATATACAAGAGAGAAAAACACGCATGTGTGAAACTTAAAGGACGGGATTACCTTTCATAACATGTTACACCCATATTCAGGTTCTAAAGTAACACGTTACGAATGAACAGCCACCGCACCTCCCCGATCTGACAGCTAGCAGGGATCTTCTCTCCCATCATAATAAAAAAAAAACATGGCCGAGCAGAGCTCTGCCCACCTGTTCACTCATTCACAGTGTCCTGTGAATGGAAAGCTATAAGGTCTGGCAGCCTTTGCGGCTGTCGGCTTGTAGTTTTCAACAAACTACCACAGTGCTGTGGAGCGCCATTGTAGTTCATTGTCTTTTCCTGTCAGATTGTATCTGTGTGTCCATACGGGATGTATGGGCACACAGATACACTGACAGATCTGCTGGAGACATGCAATGCACTAGTGATCTGCTGATTGCTGGTGCAATGCTTTACAGGCTCAAAATAAATAAATAAATGCGCATTTTCTTAACTGCAAAAAAATGTGCATTTATTATTTTTTTTTCTAAAAAGTAAACTTTTTCTTTAAGTGTATAAAAGGATGAAGACCTCCATGTGGTGTTCCTTTCCCCTTGGGTGCCCACCACCTGGCCTTACTCCCGCTTACACCCCTGGTAAGTTTAAGGAACCTCTTAGCCAGAATGGGAGGCTGTTTCATCCAATGAAGCAGGTAATGATTTAGGCTGTGTTCACACTGCAGCATGGAGCTGCTCACAGCAGGGGTCCAGTGCGTCGCTGTTCACCATTTCAGGTCCGATTTCAGTCCGAATTTTCAGCTGAATTCGGACCTGAAATGGACCAGAAGACGCACAGGACTCCTGTGCAATTCGCACCAGAGCTGCGGTTATAATCTCTTGACATGGGAATCGGATGCGGTTTTCCCGGCATCCTATTTGCATATCAGGAGATTGTGACCGCAGCTCCGGTCTCGCATCCAATTCGCAATAGTGTGAACCCAGCCTCAGGCTCAGGATATATAGCGAAATAGTTCATGAGCTGATTAACATCAGCATTGTTAATGTGTTGGTAAATTCTTGATTGGCTGTAAAGATTCAAATGTTCTGTTGTCACGAGGGACAGTCTGGAGTGTTATCTGTCAGAAGCGAAAGTGTAATTTCAGCCATTGTGTTGCTCACGTACCTTGTGTACTCTTAGGATGTCTCTACTGAGCAAAGGCATTATTTTGTCATCATTGTCCAGTGATGGCATGGACTCAGCTTTATGACTTATGCCGCGTACACACGGTCGGACTTTTCGTCTACAAAAGTCCAACGGACGCTGACGGACTAAAGCTGGCTGGTAATCCGATCGTGTGTGGGCTTCTCCGGACTTTCAACTGACTTTTTCAGCCTCAAATCCGACGGACTTTAGATTTGAAACATGCTTCAAATCTTTCCGACGGACTCGAGTCCGGTCGAAAAATCCGCTCGTCTGTATGCTAGTCTGACGGACAAAAACCCACGCTAGGGCAGCTATTGGCTACTGGCTATCAACTTCCTTATTTTAGTCCGGTGCACGTCATCACGTAAGAATTCAACGGACTTTTGTGTGATCGTGTGTAGGCAAGTCTGTTCGTTAGAAAGTCTGCCGCAAGTCCGTCGAAAGTCCGTCGAAAGTCTGTCGGACAGGCTGTCGGACTTTTGTAGCTGAAAAGTCCGACCGTGTGTACGCGGCATTAGATGTGATTCAGGAAGTGTTTCCTTTGGTGTAGGGATTTCTTCATTGTCATTAGGTAGTAGATTACACTATGAGCCTGGTAAGAGGAAACTGGTAAATTCCTTCTAAAGGTGCAACAATGAAGTCAGAAGTATAGGTCGTTCTTCCTAAAATTTTTACTGAGCCATGTGTTCAGGACAAAACAATTCCTTTTTTGCTGAACAAGTCGAAGATTCTAAAGTTGCAAGTGAATAATGCCGTGTACACACAAGCGGAATGTCCTACAGAAAAAGTCAGACGGAAGCTTTTCATCATCTATTCTGATTGTATGTATGCCTCATCAGACTTTTTTTTTTCAAAAATTCTGATGAACCTAGAAATTGAAAATGCTCTAAATATTTCCGACAGAACCAATTCCTATCGGGAAAACCGCTCGTCTGTATGCTGTTCCGACGTACCAAAAACTACGCATGCTCTGAGGCAAGAACGAGACGGAAGCTATTGGCTACTGGCTATTGAACTTCCTTTTTCTAGTCCCATCGTACGTGTTGTACGTCACCGCGCTCTGGACGGTCGGACTTTGGTGTGACCGTGTGTAGGCAAGACCGCTTGAGCGGAATTCCGTTCTGTCGCAGAAACCTTCGGAGTTTATTCCGATGGCAAAACCTGGTCGTGTGTACAGGGCATTACTGCTTTGGGCATCTAACACAGCGTACATCTTAACTTCTTCTTTAGGTTTTCCTTCAAGAAACACATTGTCAAGACTTTTTTTTTGCACAGGTTTTCCCCAAAGTCCCTTGTAGAGTAAATAACTTTATTTTGTTGCAGATGACTGTTCATGGCTTTTCCCACAATGATACAGCAGGAGAAGGATCTGTAGGGGAAGAGTCCTGCTCAAGTGGATGAAGTGCTTAAACATGAGTATCGTTGTCACACTATGCACATTTGAATTTGGCTGTACACTCCTTGCAAGATGTTCTTTAGAAGCACAATACTTCACAAATCCAGTATTGTTTTAAGAGTTCTCAAAAAAGGTTTTTGTTGAAACCCCATGCTTTTTCTGAGAGGATGTGGTTTTTTGTGAACTGAACAATGATGATTGTGATTGTGACGTTTTAACCACTTTGCAGTTTGTATTAGTACTCAGTACTATACTTGTCCCTTCAGATCTCATGCCAGAACTTGTCAGTGTATTTGTCTTTCTCACAAATACAGGATTGCAACATTCTCTGAATTTGTTGAGAGCATATTTGTCTTTAGGAAAGGTTGGATGGGTGCTGGAACTTGGATCATTTTTAGATTCTGCAATATTTCTGATGAAAATGAAATAGGAGAAATGTGGAAAGGATACTTGGTTGTCCTTCTTGTACTTTGAACCCATAGTGGACCACTTTTCTTGTATGTTGTATGGCAGCTATGAAACAATATGGATTCACACCATGAGAAGTGTCTGGATAGTCTAGCCCTGGTAGGTGTGGATCTGCCTTAGCAAGTTGTAATTTAAAGCGGTGTTCTAGCCGCAAAAATTTTTTCAGCTCCTACAAACCCTTCTCGTGGAAATTTCGCTATACGCTGAGCCTAATCTATGTCACTTTCAGCCTGTTGGTATAATGCATCTTACTATGTCCTGTTTCCCGTATCTTCCCAAGTAACACAGACATGACCACCAGTCTTACATCCTCAGCTCCACAGCTCGACTGTCCTCTAGGGCCTGAGTTTTGTTTATTTCTAGTACTTAACAATAGAGCTTGATGGTTTCACAATCAGCCAATCAAGCACAGGCATTTCTTCAAACATGAGGAGTTCTACAAATCTCAACCAATGAACAATGACTAGGGGAGTCTTATGGGTGTGTCTGGGCAGGGACAGTGTGTATGATTTCCCGCCCCCTGTCTCTGTAAGCCATCATCATGGCTGGTCTTGGAATCATGGACGCTGTCTCCAGGTAACGCACCCAAAGAGTCACGTTTTTACCATTGGTGTGAATCCTTATTTTGCATTGTTCAGTTCACAATGCATACCCGGGATTATACTACCATTCCTGTGGATGGGAGATTATCTGCAGGGGCAAGCCACGGCCCCCCCATGTGCTGATCAGACACACCGAAAGACAAAAGCGCGCATCCCCCCATAACCGATAACATCATTGCAGAGTGAACACATCCCCCCCAGACGATCGTCTGTGCATTGCACAGGGGCCCTTCGCTGGTGGACATATTCCCACTCTGCAAACACTTCTCTGCTTCCTCATGAAGCTTTTCATTACCAGACGGATCTCAACCAGCTTCAGTCTGCCCCAGTCCGCTCTTTAGAGCAGGCTGCAGGAGAACTAACACTGGGAGACATTATGACAATACATATTAAATACATGAACCTCTTGCATTAGGGGGAGTTACCTTATAAGCTGTAGACCCGCATAAGTACCAAACTGAAGTTGAAGCACACTTGTGAGCTACCTAGTTGTCCCGATACCCAAATTGGCAAGAACCAACAATATTGTTAAAACTGTAATTAATTTTACCCTCTAGAAATGTATCGTTACCTTCTATTGACAAGTTTCCATTTGGAGTTTTTTCTACTTTGTCAAAACTCCCCATACCAATATGAACATCATATATAGCATGTACTGCTGTCATCGCTGGGGTACTAAAGCTCGGTGGAGATTCAGAGTAGACTCAGCAATTGATCCTGTTCGCTTTCTTAGCTAGTTGGAGAATACACTTTTAACAATAAGTTGGGATGCTTTTCATCGTTACCCTTGCTAAAATATACTAAACTAAAAAATATAAACAAAGATACTCCTCATTCTTTGGTGTAGTTGAGCAGCTTCTTGCAGTGGCTGGCGTGGATCCAGTTGTCTCGTCCATCAAGCTTCTCTACAATGACCCAGTCACCTGGTTGGAAAGAATGTAAACCGGTTATTGGTCCAGGAGGGACTCAAGAACCCTGAAGTGGATCTTTTTAAGTTCATGTTACAGTGACTGCACCCACCCCATCAGCTGAGAATGTTGACAGCTGCTGAGGAAAGTACAACCCTGTTTTTGGTTGACCCCCAAACAAACCTAACTCAATGACTGTGGTCACTACATAACCTGTGCATGGCTTTCCATCTGGGGTGTAATACCTGGAACCATTGACAAAAAGGTTCTTACCATCTGGGATGGGAGCCTCCTTCACCAGACTGCTGCTTGCTGATTCAAATTCCATCAAAGAAAGACAGTCGTGGAACATGTCATCCTACTAGGTCACAAACTTGGCTAGAATTAGAGTGGTTAGTATTATTGGTTTGAAAATTGTCATTCTTACCTTTATCCCCCCATTTTCTTCCTCATTACAAACTGGAGGAAGAGACGCAGGTTTTAAAATGGTGCAAAAAAATCCAATGAAACAATGAAACAGCCCATGATACTTTTACCTTCTATTAGGCGTGTGTATTTATGCATGTGTACAGCTATCTACATACACCTGCTTTCTATGCACATACACTTTCAGAAACTCCTTGAACCTGAAAAGATACTTATAAACAAAAGTTTTTACTCTATCCTTTATCTTTAACCTGCATAGAATGGTAAACAATACAACATTCGTGTACATTGGTAAATTGTCACTGACATTCCCCAAAACCGACAACAACGAAACCCTCTGTAACCCTTATGCCGCGTACACACGATCGGATTTTCCGACAACAAATGTTCAATGGGAGCTTGTTGTCGGAAATTCCGACCGCGTGCAGGCTCCATCGGACATTTTCCGTCGGAATTTCCGACAAACAAAATTTGAGATCTGGATCTCAAATTTTCCGACAACAAAATCCGTTCTAGTAAATTCCGATCGTGTGTACACAATTCCGACGTACAAAGTTCCACGCATGCTCTGAATCAATTACGAGACAGGTCTGGTAAAACTAGCGTTCGTAATGGAGATAGCACATTTTTCATGCTGCAAATTTTTAAATCCTTTAATGCAGCGCATTCTCTTCTTCTTTATAATGCTAGAATAATGAAGTTGTTTTTCTGCTGATATTCACACAGAGTTCTGAAAGAGTGATTTCTTTATTATTTCTCGTGATCTCCTGAATAGTATTAGTTATTTTTTTCGTCAGATCTCCATAAAAATGTTTTGTATTTATTTTTATAGTGAATTTTTTATTATTATTATTTTTTTAGTCAAGATCTCCTGTTTTATTTATTTTTTTCTAGTGATCTCCATAATTTTTTTTTTCGTTTTGTGTGTCAAGTTACCACAACACCATTATTACCTTGTATTTTTTAAACTCAGGTTGGTTGGTGTCCCTTGTTAATTTGACATTGTATTTTTGAAATGTAACTGCCTACTCACAAACAAACTGTCCTTTTGAAGTAAAACACATAGGCAAGTATTTCTGAATCCAAAATAGCCATTTATTATGGGTCATAATAAAATAAAGAGGAAGGCAACGCTGGAAAAAATTGAAATATTGGCAAAGCCTTTGTACCCCAGGGCACACATCAACTATTTTACAGCCAAAATTGGTAGCATAAGGAGTCCATATAATAGTGAGCACAATCCTGTCCCGGACTAAAAGAGATCAGGAACAGTAGCAGGTGACATATATGTCCCCAGGCTGTGGTCATACCACAGCCTGCGTCTTTTGTCAGACCAGACTGAACCCAGGCCATCACACTCTTGTCTTCCTTCCACTCTTCCTTCCAGGCTTGCTTACAGGCTGTGGTTTTGGAGTTGTGGCAGGAGGTGGAGGAGGAGGAGGAGGAGGATGGTTGAACTCACACAGGTGTGTTTTGTTTGTGAGTTGGCCCCTCAACCCCTTATTTAGGGACAGATACATATTTCCTCACAGATGAGGCATTGGCTCCTCCAGATGAGGCTCCTCCATTTCCTGCATTTTGCATGCAGCCATGGAGGCAAAGGCCTCTTGAAGAGTGGGGGTGGTTCTGAGGGCAGCATTAGCCTCCCGAATCAGCCAAAGCGCTGCCTTACTCCCCTTCCTGGGCCTTTTGGTTGGAAGGCGGAGGGGAGGGACCTGGGATTCGGTCAGGCTACTGGGCCAGGCCACCTCCTGGCTGCCAAATTCCACGCCCTCCTCCTAGTTGAGGCTTTCCTATGTATGAAAAAGGGACATAGTTTTATTTTTTTATTCATCAATCACACACAATTTTCAGCTCATGACTGTTGCAAATTGAATGTTAACAAAAAGAAAAGACTATCATTCTGACCACAGAATTTTTCATTTTTGTCCCAAACATGTTTGGCCACTAATGTCTATTGATATGTAAGACTCTTTATTAAATCAGCAATTAGTGATCAATAATAACATCTAGTTAACATCATTAATTTTACAACAAGAAATATGTAGAACAATGCTATACCTGGCTCAAGCTGGGCTCCTCCACTTTTTCCTGGCTGGAAGGCCCAGGTTGGGTGTCGGAAGCCTCAGCTGGGGAAGAACGAAGTGTGGAAGGAAGAGTGGAAGGAAGGGTTGAGCGTGATTGCCTGACTTCAGTCTGATCTGACAGAAAACGCAGTCTGTCATAGTACCACAGCCTGGGGACATAAATGGTATCTGCTGCTGCTCCTGATCTCATGGAATCCTGGACCTTATTGCGCTCCCTATTGTAAGTGCTCCTCAGCCCACCAATTTTTGCCTTCAAATAGGGGATGGTTGCCGTGGGGATCTGCGGCTTCACCAACTCCAGCAGTTTCTCCAGCGCTGCCTGCCTCTTTTGTTTATGATTATAATGCGGATGTTTCACCTGCCACAGACAGGGCAGCTCCTTGTACTTGTCTATGAATAGGGGGAGGAAGTTGTGATCATTGAAGCCATCCATTTTCTCTGCAAGACACAACACAAGACAAACCCTAATGTCAGGCTAAACTCTCCTAATCTTGTCCCAATATAGGCCTCAATCTAGAGGCAGTATAGGCCACTGATGCACCAAGTTAAACTTGTGCCTTCGTTAGAACGATCGGTGATTCTGCTACTCCTTCTTTCGCTCACAGATCGTACGTACGACGCACGCGTGTTACGCTTTATATACACTGCACATGCGTGAAACTCCGCCCGCCCCTGATGTTCATTCTAGTCTATTCCCCGCACCTTGTCTTTCGGCGCAGTGGGAGAGCACATGGCGGAGAAAAAGCAAGTGCATGCAGACAGCAGCAGCAGCAACAACGAAAGGCCACAAACGTCCCGATCTCAAAGGAGATTTAAGGCCTCAAATATGTCTTTTATAGAGATGGTAGAGATAGTGGACACCTTGCAGAGGGCCGACTATGATGAGAAGCATGGACTTTACCCAAACCAAAATGTCAGAAAGGCTAAGATTATGGCTAAAGTTGTGAGAAGTCTGCACAGGAATTTTGGGGTACGACTTTGCAAGGATCAATTGAGGAAACGCTGGTCAGACCCGAAATTGAGGGAGCAGGATTAGTACAGAAAGATCAAGAGAGTTCTTCAAAAAAGTAAGTAGTTGTCGTGTGTTCCTATTATTATTATTATTACTTGCATGCTGCTCCATGTGCTTTTCTTTACTGTTGTACAGTTTAAAATGGAAACTTTCAGGTCCGTGGTAAACATCATTCGTTCGCCCACAAATATGATGTTTTTGGAAGATCCAGGTTAACTAAATTTGAGTATGTATGAAACCACTGCGCTTAGGACAAAAGGTAAGGTGTGCAGCCCCCCTAAAGAAGCTTCCCTAAGGAGACTCCACAAAGTGATTGAAATATATACTAGGGTATGGCGCTACCTTTAGGATAAATGGGATGGTATAATGGGAGGGAGGTTTTATTGTATAGTCCCTTGCTTAGCCTATGCCTGGAAAGCAAGGGACTATACAATAAAACCTCCCTCCCATTATACCATTCCATTTATCCTAAAGGTAGCGCCATACCCTAGTATATATTTCAAACACCAGGTTAACTAAATTTGTTTAGGCCTATTTGCATTAAAAGACGTTTATGACATTGTTGTCTAGATGGGTTTGTACTAGAATGAAATGCAAACTTGATTCAGTGTAAGGAGAGGACACTCAGCAGCTGTTTACACATCTTGACGCAGGAGCACTAGTGTGGGACACCAGAACAAACTTTTTATGGTGTCCCACACAGGTGCTCCAGTGGATACTAGGGGTGTCTCCATGTGTGAAAATTGTACAAAAAAGGTAAGTATTCCAGCTTTATAAAGGGAAAAAAATAATGTCTTCAACTTGGAACTCTGTCAAAAAAGACAGTTGTAATGCCCCGTACACACGGTCGGATTTTCCGATGGAAAATGTGTGATAGGACCTTGTTGTCTGAAACTCTGACCATGTGTAGGCTCCATCACACATTTTCCATCGGATTTTCCGACACACAAAGTTTGAGAGCAGGATATAAAATTTTCCGACAACAAAATCCGTTGCCGGAAATTCCGATCGTGTGTACACAAATCCGACGGACAAAGTGCCACGCATGCTCAGAATAAATAAAGAGATGAAAGCTATTGGCCACTGCCCCGTTTATAGTCCCGACGTACATGTTTTACGTCACCACGTTTAGAACGATTGGATTTTCCGACAACTTTGTGTGACCGTGTGTATGCAAGACAAGTTTGAGCCAACATCCGTCGGAAAAAATCCTAGGATTTTGTTGTCGGAATGTCCGAACAAAGTCCGAACGTGTGTACGGGGCATAAGACACTTCCAAAATGTTTCATATTACTATTTCTGGCCTCAAATATCTGTGTGCTAAGTATACTTTTTTTATTCACATAGGGGAGAAATGACTCGGGACATCTGAGGACACCAGGGACCTCCCACCTCCTAAAAAAAAGCAAATCCCCACACCACAACCAGAAGATGTGGAGGAAGGAGAGGTTTATGAAGAGGGAGAAATAGTGACCACAACAGGTGAGTGTCTGAGACCACAGCTTCAGGTTATAGATGTATGCCTGCATATTTATAATACATGATGTGTTTTTTTTTATTTTAGGTGATGTGGATGTTGTGGAAGAAGAATCTCATTTCACAAGTGCAAGTGCACACGTCCTCATCGGGGAGATCATGGTGTGCAATTATGGTTTACAGAAGATCAAGAAAGACAAAAAGACTCAAAAACATCATTGATGTTTTAGGCAGAATCTAAAACACCCCAAAAGTCTACTAGTTTGTTTGTATTTTTATTATTTTCACACATTTTAAATATTTTTTAGAAAGCCAAATTTTGAAGATGCACACAGTGTGTCAACATGTGCTATCTGCCATCACGAGATATCAAGGTACGTGTTTTGGGGGTGCAACCCCTTCCTCGTAACTAAAGTAGATGAGAGGAAGGGGTTGCACCCCCGAAACACGTCCATTGATCCCCCATGATGGGAGCTAGCACATGTTGACATTAGCCATGGGATCAGGAGGGAAATCCCCATTTTGACTCTCAATTTGTGTGCATCTTTAAAATTTGGCTTTCACAGGGGTGACATCACCCCATTTGATGAAGGCACTATTGACACAGTTTGGACATACTAATGTCTGATATTGCCTTCACTTTGTCAAAGTTGAACTTTGTAAGTTCCTGAGTTGTGTATTATTTTATGGTTTTAAACATGCCTGTTTTAACACAAAAAGGCTATTTGTACTGTCAAAAACAAAAATGTTATTACTAAAATATGTTGGCTTGTTCAAAAACCATTTTCTAACGCACATGTGAATATGCACAGAGTAAAAAGTTTTCTACTAAGTTTGTGTTTACACTGAAATGGGGGTTATTTATTAAAGGCAAATCCACTTTACACTACAAGTAGCACTTTCAGTGCAGTTTCAAGTGCACTTTTGCAGTGTACTTGTAGTGTAAAGCAGATTTTCCTTTAGTAAATAACTCCCACAGTGCTTTAAAATTTGCCACAATCGTGCCATTTTCGTGACTCACCAAATTTCATTCATGGTGCTGAAAATTATATATATTTTTAACAGTAATGCATTACATACAATAACAACAAAAACAAGGTGTGTGTGTGTAGCAGACCCACAACATAATAGTTCGCTGAAGTAGAGATTGTCACCTCATGTATCAAATAAATTACATTTGCACTATTGAAGAAAATGGCCAAAAAAAAGCCCATTGGAGAACCTAGGAGACAGCTAAAAGAAACACAAGCAGTAAATCAAAGAAAATATTATTTCATTTTAACTAAAAATATGTATTTTTAAAATGTTTATGAAAGATTTTCTGGCATATCAATGGCCCTCCTACCCGCAAAGTACTCCATATATTTGATACGGACCTCGCGGGCACTTTGGGGGGCAAGCCAGGACAGCCAGCTTCAATCGCCATCAGGGTTTGTTCATTAAGACCGACCTCAGGCCCAACTGAGGTAACATAGTTCATTGAATTTCTCCATAGTTGTGGAGAATGCAGCATGCAAGGATTATATGGTTAAGTTTATATTCCGCCATGTTGATTGCCGTAAGGAAAAGGCGGAACTGGCTGGCCATTATCCCAAAAGCATTCTCAATCAGTCTTCTGGCTCTGGCCAGCCAGTAGTTATAAACCCTCTGGTCAGGGGTGAGGGTCCTCATCTGGAACGGCCGCATCAGGTGATCACCCAGCCCAAACACTTCATCAGCCACAAAGACAAACGGGAGTCCTTCCACGTTCTCTTCAGCAGGTGGCAATCCCAAGCCACCATTCTGGAGCCGTGTGTAGAACTCTGCCTGGCCGATGACTCCACCATCCGACATCCGGCCATTTTTCCCCACGTCCACATAGAGAAACTCATATGTCGCCGACACCACCGCCAAAATCATAATACTATTAGACCCCTTGTAATTATAATAGTATGACCCCGAGTTGGGGGGGCATGATGTGGACATGTTTCCCATCAATTGCCCCTCCACATTTGGGAATGTCCCACCTCTGGGCAAATTGGAAAGCCACAGTCTGCCATTGCTGTAGCGTTGAAGGAAACTGTGGAGTCAAACAAGAAAAAAGAACTTAGTAATTTTGCACATAAACATTGCAAGCAGATTAGACACAAATATTCTTGGCCAACATCAGTATAACATTTATTTTAAGGAGTATTTAAAGACAAAAATATAAGGTCCACTTATCAGATTCCGCACCCTCTCTGATGGCCCATTGTAGAAAATTGAGGGGGGGGGGTATGTTTTGGACAGGTAACCCTCTCCACTTCATTGAGATCTGAATGCATAAATATTGTGTTTTACTTTGGTCAGCCCCTCCTTACTTACACTATTGGCAGCCACTGTACAGGTAAGAAGTGTCATAATACCAAAATATAAATACACTCTGTACAAATTGAAGCACTTTTTTACCTTCTGCAATTACCTATCAAGAAAATATGAGAACAAAACTTTAAACAGTACCATTTGAAAGTATTCTGGCAGGCCCTTTTACTACATGCTTTGGGGAATTTATCCATAAATCTGACCACAAAGGGGTAGGTATAGTGTGTTTGGGTTTGGCAAAGTCAGCAGATAGAGGATTGGTATCGGTTGACTTAGCAGTTGGGGGGGAGGGAGGGTTCCAAATGATTTTGGGACCCAAAAAAAAGCCTCTGGCACTCTGCATGAATTTAAGGACACATAACATTTGTTCACATTTTAGAGGGTGTTTAGGGTAAAGCACTACTATGGAGCTGACAAAATACATTGTTAAGTGACTAGGCTAGGTGTGTATGGGCCCAGGATAGCATGCGGGGGAGGTTAGTGAAGGCAAATATGCATGAAGGACAAAAAAGGAAGTTAAAAAATTCAAGCATGCATGAAAACAAAGGAATGATGAAATAAATACAATACATTAGCAAACATTAAATACATAGAATGTGATGTTAAAACTTAACCTAATATAGTCCTTCTGCAGGACCTGAATAATGATCTCCAGAGCCTGGGGGGAAATGCCTGTTGAGAACTTGATGTCCTGCAGACTTCTCCCTGTCGCCAAGTACCGCAATGTGGCAACTAGCCTCTGCTCGGGAGTGATGGCTTGCCACATGCAGGTGTCCTGCCTGCTAATATAAGGGGACAGCAAAGCCAACACACGGTGAAAAACGGGGTCCGTCATCTGGAGATAATTCCTGAAATCATCAGGATTATTCTCACGGATCTCCCGCCACAAAGGCATATGAGAGAATTGGTCACGCTGGAGTAACCAATTCTTCGTCCATGAACTCCTCCCCGCCCTGTTCATGGACTGGGCTTGGGTCAAAGTAAGAACCCCAACACCAAGCCCCTGCACAGCAGGAACTCTACGACGAGCACGTACCCACAACATGGCTTCAAAACGGTCGGCTTGTCAGAACGAACTAACAGAACACACTGAAAATCAGAAAGGCCTGAGAAGAGCGAGCTGAAAATCAGAAACGAGCAGACAAGAATGCACTGCATAAAAAAAAAATACATACTATACTAATACACACTGAAAAACAAATGCGAACTGGCTACACACACTGAAAACTAGATACGAACCCACAAGCACAAACTGAAGAGCAGTAACGATCGGAAAAGCACGAGGCTAAAAAGTCTCTCACCAAACTTTTACTAACACGAGATTAGGAAAAGGAGCCCAAAGGGTGGTGCACTGGCTATTGAACTGCCCTTTTCTAGTGCCATCGTGCGTGTTATACGTCACCGCGTTCTTGACGTTCGAAATTTCCAACAAGATTTGTGTGACCGTGTGTATGCAAGACAAGTTTGAGCCAACATCCCTCGGAAAAAAAAAACATATATTTAGTTGTCGGAATGTGCGATCGTGTGTATGCGGCATAAGTTTCACGTTCCTACAAAAATACAGCAGCTGCAACACGTAGGAAGGCTGTGGCAGTGGGTTATAACATATTCATGACACTACATACAAACAATGAAAGGACTTAAGCCTTATACACACGATCGGATTGTTGGCCAACAAAACCGTGGCCTTTTGTCCGAAGGGTGTTGACTCAAACTTGTCTTGCATACACATGGCACACAATTGTTGGCCAACAGTCACAAATGTAGTGACATACTACATGGTTTTTCAGCTCTTTAACGCCACTCTTTGGGCTCCTTCTGCTAATTTTGTGTTAGTAGTAGTTTGGTGAGTGTTGATTCGCACTTTTCATTTCGTGCTTTTCAGTTAGTTTCTGAACGGCCGTTCATTAACCAGACATGTTGCGGAATTAGAGGAGATAACGTGTTATTTATTATTAGCCTTGGAGTTTTGCTTGACATTACTTTTTTGGTTGAATAATAATTTGATTTGGTATATTTTCTATATTTTTGGATGCATAGAATGCAATTTTTGGTTAAGTTCTATTGGCAGATAGCATGTCTAATTTTATTTGTTTTCTTTTTTTTAATGCACAATATAAAAATTGTGTAGAATAATACTTGGCTGTGTGTTTTACTTCAAATGACAGTTTGGGAGTAGGCAGTTACATTTAAAAAAATACAGTGTAAAATTGACAAGGGACACCAACATGGTAGTATATTTGATCTTAAAAACTATGGGATAATGGTGTTGTGGTAACTTGCCCAAATAATAAAAAAAAAAGCATAATAATATTATTCTTGATATCACTAGAAAAAAAAATCCTTTGGAAATTGTGTTTGCAATAACTCCATCAGTATCACCAGCAAAGCAGCTTCATTATTATCCCATGAACCACTTAACCCCGAACTATTTGGCTGCCTGAGGACCAGAGGACATTTTACAATTTGGCACTGCGCTACTTTAACTGGTAATTGCGTGGTCATGCAATGCTGTACCCAAACAAAATTTGTGTCCTTTTGTTCACACAAATAGAGCTTTCTTTTGATGGTATTTGATTGCCTCTTCAATTTTTATTTTTTGCGATATAAATGGAAAAAGACTGAAAATTTTGAAAAAAAATTATATTTTCTAATTTTTGTTATAAGAAAATCCAATAAACTCAATTTTAGTCATTCATTTAGGCCAAAATTTATTTAGCCACATGTCTTTGGTAAAAAAAAATGTCAATAAGCATATATTTATTGGTTTGTACAAAAGTTATAGCGTCTACAAACCAGTGTACATTTTCTGGAATTTACATAGCTTTTAGTTTATGAGTGCCTATCTCATTTCTTGAGGTGCTAAAATGGCAGGGCAGTACAAACCCCCCCAAATGACCCTATTTTGAAAAGTAGACACCCCAAGGAAATTGCTGCATGTTGAGCCCATTGAATATTTAATTTTTTGTGATTAAATAATGACAAAAACAAAACACAAAGTTGTCACTAAATTATATATTGCTCACACATGCCATGGTTATATGTGGAATTGCACCCCAAAATACATTTTGCTCCTTCTCCTGAGTATGGGGATAGCACATGTGTGGGACCTTTTGGGAGCCTAGACGTGTACGGGGCCTCAAAAACCAAGCACTGACTTCAGGATTTCTAAGGGCGTAAATTTTTGATTTCACTCCTCACTACCTATCACCGTTTTGAAGGCCATAAAATGCCAAGATGGCACAAAACTCCCCAAATGACCCCATTTTGGAAAGTAGACACCCCAAGCTATTTGCTGAGAGGCATGGTAAGTATTTTGCAGCTCTCATTTGTTTTTGAAAATGAATTAATGAATCAATTTTCAAAACTTTGTGACAAAAAGCGAGGTCTCTAAAATACTCACCATACCTCTCAGCAAATAGCTGGGGGTGTCTTCTTTCCAAAATGGGGTCATTTGGGGGGGGGGGGGGTTGTGCCATCTGGGCATTCCATGGCCTCTGAAACTGTGATAGGCAGTGAGGAGTGAAATCAAAAATTTACACCCTTAGAAAGCCTGAAGGCGGTTCTTGGTTTTCGGGGTCCCGTACGCGGGTAGGCTACCAAAAAGTCTCACACATGTGGTATCCTCGTACTCAGGAGAAGCAACAGAATGTATTTTGGGGTGTAATTTCACATATGCCCATGGCATGTTTGAGCAATATATCATTTAGTGACAACTTTGTGCAAAAAAAAAAAAGATTATCTTTTTCCTGCAACTTGTGTCAAAATATAAAATATTCCATGGACTCGACATGCCTCTCAGCAAATAGCTTGGGGTGTCTACTTTCCAAAATGGGGTCATTTGGGGGGGTTTTAAACTATCCTGGCATTTTATGCGCAACATTTAGAAGCTTATGTCACACATCACCCACTCTTCTAACCACTTGAATGCAAAGCCCTTTCTGACACTTTTTGTTTACATGAAAAAATAATTTTTTTTGCAAGAAAATTACTTTGAACCCCCAAACATTATATATTTTTTTAAAGGAAAGGCCCTACAGATTAAAATGGTGGGTGTTTCATTTTTTTTCACACAGTATTTGCGCATCGCTTTTTCAAACGCATTTTTTTGGGAAAAAACACACTTTTTTAAATTTTAATGCATTAAAACACACTATTTTGCCCAAATGATTGATGAAATAAAAAAGATGATCTTAGGCTGAGTACATGGATACCAAACACAACATGCTTTAAAATTGCGCACAACCGTGCAGCGGCAACAAACTACATACATTTTTAAAAGCTTTTAAAAGCCTTTACAGGTTGCCACTTTTGATTGACAGAGGAGTAGGTCTACTGCTAAAATTACTGCCCTCAATCTGACCTTCGCAGTGATATCTCACATGCATGGTGCAATTGCTGTTTACATATGACGCCAGACAGATGATTGCGTTTGCCTTTGCGCGAGAGCAGGGAGGGACAGGGTTTTTTTTTATTATATTATATAATATTATTTATTGTGCTTTTTTATTTTATTTTTAAACTGTTCCTTTAATTTTTTTTTATCATTTTTATTGTCTCAGGGAATGTAAATATCCCCTATGATAGCAATAGGTAGTGACAGGTACTCTTTTTAGAAAAAATTAGGGTCTATTAGACCCTAGATCTCTCCTCTGCCCTCAAAGCATCTGACCACACCAAGATCGGTGTGATAAAATGCATTCCCAATTTCCCAATGGCGCTGTTTACATCCGGCGAAATCTAAGTCATGAAATGCTCGTAGCTTCCGGTTTCTTAGGCCATAGAGATGATTGGAGCCATTCTGGTCTCTGATCAGCTCTATGGTCAGCTGGCGGAACCACCGGCTGCATTCTCAGGTTCCCTGATGGGACAGGAGAGCCAGAGAAAACCATGGAAGACGGGGGGGGACATTCCCTCCCACTGCTTGCAAAAGCAGTCTAGAGGCTAATTAGCTGCTAGGATTGCTTTTACATGAAAGCTGACTGCTGGCTAAAAAGAATGATACCAAGATGATACCTAAACCCGCAGGCATCATTCTGGTCTAACCACTCAAAGTCCAGCAACATACCAGTACGTTGCTGGTCCTTGTTGGGCATGTATTGTAATCTTTTTTTTAAAGCAGCCTGTGGGCTGAACGAAAAAATGAGATTGATCGGTGGGTATGCCCACCATTAGAATACCTCCCTTCATCCACCCACTTCTAATGATGGGCATACATGCACCATTTTGTATTTAACTGTGGTGGTGAAATCACCTCCTACAGCGCTAGAGTCACGGCTTTATGTATCGTGGGAGCAAACGCTGTTGCTGTCAAGATAAATCAGTGCTGCAGCTGAATGGCCTAAAAAATATAGGCTGAAGCATGAGGGCATCCGCCCCAAAAGTTAGGAGAAAATCGCTCCCCCACCCCTTCTGCCCCCATGCTTCAGCATATATGCTCTTTTTTTTTAACTGTGGTGGTGAAATCACCTCCTACAGTGCTGGAGTCATGGCTTTATGTATCGTTGGAGCAAACACTGTTGCTGTCAAGATAAATAAATCCACGCTGCAACTAAATGGCGTACCTGCTAAGCAAATGATGGTTAACAATAAAACAAAGTAACATTACAGGATAACAGTAAGACATACCATACCTGCAAAGCAAATACAAAAAACATAGTAAAAAAATAACATTTTTTAATGCAATCCGTGCCTAAAATATATATGTGCCGAAGCATGGGGGCATCCGCCCCAAAAGTTAGGAACAAATCGCTCCTCCACCCCTGCTGCCCCATGCTTCAGCATATATGCCGAAGCATGGGGGCATCCGCCCCAAAAGTTAGGAACAAATTGCTCCTCCAACCTTGCTGCCCCATGCTTCAGCATATATGCTCTTTTTTTTAAAAAAGAGGTGGAATCACCTCCTACAGCGCTGGAGTCACGGCTTTATGTATCGTTGGAGCAAACACTGTTGCTGTCAAGATAAATAAATCCGCGCTGCAGCTGAATGGCGTACCAGAAAACAAAAAAATGGTTAACAATAAAACACAGTAAACAGTAAAGTATAAAAAAATGACATACCTGAAAAGCAAACATGATAAAACATAATAACAATAAAACAATGCAGAATAGAAAACAAATTTTGTTTTTTTTATTTTATATTTTTTTTGTGTTTTTTTTTTTTACTTTTTTTGTTTACACTTTTTTTGTAACTGTAACGGTTGTAACTGTAACTGTTCCAGGTTTGGGTCTCTCAAAATGCAATGGCATCTTGGGAGACCCTGTGTAAGTGTGTCCTAGTCTGTGCAGTGCTGTACCCTACGCTAATACTCAACTAGTGTATAGGGGCGTTCAAAACATTCACCAATGCAAAGACCAGTATTGTCAGGACAGGAGGGACAATAATAGCGGGTGTCACGCCTATATCCGGGCTTGCTGCAGACACAAGACACAACATCTTCTTTGGGGGGCTCGTTGGGTAGGGGTACTCGGAAGGACATACGGAAAATGCCTCTCATGCAGCCGGCTTACTGCATTTGGATTGGGAAGGTGATGTGGAGCACCGTCTGGAAACAGAAGGGCTCTGACGATCTCTTCCTGGAATTTAAGGAAGGATCCAGTCCGTCCTGAAGCTCTGTATAGCACATGAGCGTTCAGCAAAGCCAATTGAAATAAATAAACAGACACTTTTTTGTACCAGCGTCTGGCCTTATGGGAAGCTAGGTCTGGCACCAACAACTGGTTGTTGAGGTCCACCCCTCCCATATTTTGGTTATATTCATAGACACAGAGGGGTTTCTCCACAACACCAGTCGCTGTAGGAATTAGGACCGTCGTATCTGCATGAAGGGAGGAAAGAACAAAAACATTCTTATTATCCCTCCACTTCACAGCGAGCAAGTTATTACACTTCAAGCAGGCTTTCTCCCCCAGCCTAAGACAGGAATCTACAAGCCGCTGGGGAAAGCCCCGGCGATTAGATCGCATGGTGCCACATGCACCAATCTGATAATCAAACAAGTGACTAAAAAGTGCCACGCTCATGTAATAATTGTCCACATACAAAAGATAAATCTGGGCAGTTTGTAATCTGGGCAGTTTGGCAGCTCTACGTGACTATCTCTTCCCTCGTAAACCATAAAATTACATGTATAGCCTGTGGCCCTGTCACAGAACTTAACCCCATATCTGGCACACTTGCTGGGAAGATACTGTTTGAAAGACAAGCGGCCAGAAAATTTAATCAGGGACTCATCAACGCAGACAACTTGATGGGGAGTAAACAAGTGTTAGAAATAGGTCAAAGTGTTAAAAATAGGTCAAGCTCCTCCCGCCAACTCCCAGTTCATACATCACATCCTGAAAGAACTTCCATCTCTGCTGATCTCTGAAAACACATCTATCTGGTTTATTTACACATCAATGGACAGGAAGAGGTAGGGGGAGGGGAAGCCTAGCTTCATCTTTCCTGAACTTCATATTATGACTGTCAAGACTATCTATGGCTAACATCATATAGGAGACTTCAACAATTTTAAAAACCTTTTGTCCAGGAAGGGGTGGAATAAACCCCCCATATTGCAAATGGGAGGGAATCCTCCTTGACTCCCATATCCCCTGGGCAGACAGACCACTGAAACTCCTGTAAAAAGGACTTAACCTCACTAAACGCTTAAAACTGCCCCAAAAGTGGTGTGCGCATGCACGGCAGCTCCAAGATGGCCGCCGGCAACTGAAGCTCCGCTCCACCACAGCCCTGCTTTAGCCTCAGGAGCGGACAGAGCGCCCGTTATAGCGACACACAGACCCCATCTGTTGGGGGATACATCAGGGAACACCCCGATGTCAGTGGGTAATGGCAGAAGGAGCCTGACAAGCCAGATGACAGCAGCGGTAGGCCCGGTCAGCTATGACAAGATGGCAGCCACCCCACGAGGCCCTCACATAACAGAGTCAGAGGAGGACTCTATTGCCGATAAGGATCTATTACCAGCTCCATTGCCAGGTACTGTAAACCTGCTACAGCCCCAGATTGCATCCCCTTCCTCCACGGAATCCCTGTTATCCAGGATGAACTCAGGGCTCCCTTCCACCCCCATGATGGATCCTCACACAGGATTGCTGCTTTCTGTCAGTGAAGCTCAGGAAGCAGCACCCTTTCCCACAGACTTTCCCTCTATGATGGAAGCCTTTGCACACATGTTATCCAAAAGTTTGGCACAAAACGCAGTGCAGATAACGTCTTCTATCCATGCTGACCTGCAACAGATTGGAATGAGAATTGACATTATTGAGAAAAAAGCTGATCAGGCAGGGGCCCGGATCAACCAAAACTCTGCAAGGTTACAAGAGGTTCAGGATCAGCTTGAAACTGCCTGGGCAAAAATAGACGACCTTGAAAATAGGTCCAGACGCTACAATTTCAGGGTCCGGGGGGTCCCAGAATCTGTGAAAGATGTGCATACAGCTATCAAAACCCTCGTAAAAGACCTTATCCCTGGGATTGTAGAACACTGGCTTGAATTGGACAGGGCTCATAGAGCTCTACAACCTCCCCACGCCGACGGCCTACCACGGGACATAATAGTGAAACCCCACTTCTTCACCGTTAAGGAAGAGGTAATGAAGAAAGCCAGGTATGCAGACAACTTAACGCTGATGGGACATAAAATCCAGATCTTTGCAGATTTATCCCCCTATATGGTGCAGAAAAGAAGGGCCCTAAAACCGCTACTTCAATTGTTGCTGGACAGGGAAATTGCTTATAGGTGGTCCTTCCCACTGAGACTGAACTTCTCTTTCAAAAATAGAAATTACACTTTCTCATCTTTTGGGGAAGGGGAAGGGGAACGTCTTCTACAACAGCTGGGCCTGATCCCATTAGAGCCAATGTCTACACAAGCAGGCAGGGGGACATCATCATCTTCCACGAAAAAAAAGGCCTCCACCAGCTAGCCCGCTGCAACCCTCCTGGCTGAAACAGAACACTAAACGATCTAAGGAAAATCTTCCTCCATGACTCCCATCGTCCCGTTTACGGATCGGGGCCCCGAACGGTACTGTTCACACTTAGCTCTACGGAGCAGGGACTAGCTCCCTTTACTCATGGTAGTCTCTAACCAAGACGACTTTGATACCTTTTTCTCCTTCTTTAGTATATTTTCCCACATATTTCTTTTTGTCACCGAGAATGTGTTTATCTTCAGGACTGTGTCTTCCCTCGTGGACAGGGGGGTCAGTCACAGAGTTTTGTTAATTCCCGGGACAATTCTCCATGTGTAATGCTGTACTGAGTTAACTACTTATCTTAGGGTCAACCGGCCTTTAGGGCCGGATGCCACGTAAGAATCTCAGGTTCTAGGAAAAGTTTCCTGTTGCACTTTGCTTATATTTGAAATTTTTATAAGGTATTAGTCTCACATTAATTTCTTTTTACATTTTGTCTTTTTTTTTTTTTTTTTTTTGACTTTAAGGCACTCTGTCTTATGTACATCATAGGCTAGAGGTTAGTCTTCAGTTAGCTATGTCTGAGGTGTTGGGGCTGTGGTGGACTCAGTGCGCCTCCCTTAGGGACCAGGTTTTTTTTTTTTGTAGGAGAACCTGGTCTCTCCTTGGTGTTCCCTATTTAGGGTTCACCAGCTCACTTTTTTGTAGGTTGAGGCTGAGGTGGCTAGCCACTTCTACCTCTGGGGTTGGGTGGGGTCAGGGGACCCCAATGTGGTTGTTTTTTTTTTTCTTTTGCTCCAGCAAATGTTCATATACACTGCAGGTATGGCACACATGCTTCATGGTTTAACCTACCTCTCCCTTTTCACTCCTCTTTTCATCTCTTTCCCCTCCTCCCTCCTATCTCCTCTCTCACATTGTAATACAGGCTCTCTTGGACCTCGGGAGGTGTCCGGATCTCGAATCCCAAGCTCGATCGGAGTGACATCACACCGAAATGGGTCCCAGGGTGTTCCCGCCCAGTGACCCAAAGGTAAGAAGCTAAAATTGGGCTTGTATTACCCCCCTCTGGACCATGGCTGATACAAAAAATTCTCACCCGTCCCTCAAAATTATCTCGCACAATACACAGGGGATGAACTCTCCTATTAAGTGCAGAAAACGTTTTCGATCATATCACTCAATGCACGCTGACATTATACTGCTACAAGAGACACATTTTCCAGCCACCTTTACTCCCAAATTTCTACACCGACATTACCCACAATTCTTCTTGGCATCAGCTCAAAATAAAACCAAGGGAGTAGCAGTTAGTTTTGCCAAACACATTAATCTGTCACAGCCGGAGGTTTTCACTGATCCGCTGGGTCGTTTCTTGGTGGTGTCAGGACAGGTAGATGGCAAACTTTTTAGTTTTGTCTCATACTATGCACCTAACAAGGGTCAAAAAACCTTTTTTCAGTCTATGTTAAATACAATACATCCACACCTAAAAGGGGTCGGTGATTATGGGTGGAGACTCAAATACCGCCTTTGACTTTGCCTTGGACAAGTCGGCAAACGGGAAACCAAAACCAAAAAGGCCCTCCAAGCAAAGTACCAAAATTGCTAATCTGCTTCACGAGGAAGGGCTTATAGATGTGTGGAGGGAAACCAACCCACACAATAAAGATTACACCCATTTCTCAGCCCCCCATAACTCTTTTGCCAGGATAGACCACAGCTTCACAAGGCCACATACTATCCCACTTATCTTAGGCTTGAAAATTATAGACTCGTCACTTTGTGATCCCTCGATGGTCACTATGACGATACGGAGACCAGGAGGACCTAGAGGACCTCCCCGTTGGCACTTACAAGAATCCCTGTTAAACGATGTGATACAGTGCTCAATTCTACACGCAGCCATTAAAGAATATTTCCGATTAAATCAAACGAGCGACGTTTCCCCCTTAACGGTATGGGCAGCCCATAAATCAGTTATCAGGGGACATATCATCCAGACAACCTCGAAACTCAAAGCAGAACATAAAGCGGACATACGAAATCTAACGGCGGAATACCGAAAGTTAGCTCAGACACACAAGACTCACCCCACTCACGAGACGCTGAGAGATCTGGACAGATCTAGAGCTTACCTTAACCTTGCTCTGACGACACCAGCTGAAAAATATTTACGGTGGACAGGGGCTAAATTTTACTCCCAAACTGACAAGATGGGTTCCAGACTGGCGGCAAAGCACAGCCCTAAACTACGGTCCCTAGCTTTTCCCAAAATTAAGACCTCCTCCGGGGACTTAACCCAGAGTCCAACTAAGATAATGGAAGAATTCTCCCGTTTCTACTCGAAGCTTTACAATTCTATAACCCCCCCCCCAATCAGCAAACGGACCGTTTCTTGGACAATATCCCCTTACCTTCTCTAACGAAGGACCATAGGGAGCTCCTAGAGAGTCCCTTCACTACATCAGAGATTTTAGACACCATTAAAGCCTTGAAGAAGGGCTCGGCCCCGGGCCCGGACAGCTTCTATACAGGCTATTACAAGAAATTTGGTCCAAGTTTGGCCCCACACATGGCTAAGTTTTTCAACTCCCTCAGGGATGGAGCCCTCCTGGGTTCAGACCTCAACTCCGCCTACATCTCAGTGATTCCAAAACCAGAAAAAGACCCTAGTGAGCTAGGTAATTACGGACCCATCTCACTTATAAACAATGATATTAAAATAATGACAAAGATTATGGCCAATAGAGTAGCAAGCTTTATTGCAGACTATATACACGGGGATCAGGTGGGCTTCATCCCTGGGAGACAGGGTCCGGACCAGATTAGTAGAACAATAGATGTGGTTTCTATACTTAAGTCGAGGTGGGACGGGAACTCCCCCCAAATAGGATTCCTCCTTTCCATAGACTTACACAAGGCTTTTGATTCAGTAGAATGGTCCAACCTCACTTTGATTTTACAGAAGTTGGACTTCGGCCCGTACTTCCTGAATCTGATTAAAGCCCTTTACTCGTCCCCTTCAGCCCAGGTTCGTCTCATGGGTAGGTACCCTGAACCATTCAGGATAGGGAGGGGCACCAGACAGGGATGCCCTCTCTCCCCTCTCCTCTTCGCGATCGCGATTGAAACACTGGCAGCGGCATTTAGAAATAACCCAGACATTAGGTGAGTTCGGTGTGGAGGACAGGAGCACAAATGTGCACTATATGCTGATGACCTCCTCTTATACGTAACCTCCCACCTGACGTCTACCCCCATCATATACAAAATCCTATGCGATTTTAGTGTAGTGTCAGGATTACAAGAAAACATGTCCAAATCATTAGCGTTAAACATAACAGTTCCTCCAGACCTACTAACTCAAATTTCCAACAATTTTGAATTTACCTGGGCTTGGTCCGAAATCCCCTATCTAGGTATTAAAATCACTCCAGACATAGATAGTCTCTTCAAAGCAAACTTCCCACCTATGTTTCAGAAATGTAAGAGTGACCTGGAGAGATGGTCCAGATGTGGTCTGTCCTGGTTGGGTAGGGTTAATGCTGTGAAAATTTCAATCGGAGATTACCCGAATCGTGTGGGGACGTAAGGGTTATAGGTGTCCCTCTAAGACTCTTTACCGGCTGAAATCTCAGGGGGGATTAGGTCTGCCCGTTCTTTGGGAATATTACAGGGCAGCACAGTTGTCCCAAATATCGTTAGTTTTTTCAGAAAGTCAGAAGCCTGAATGGCTCGCGATGGAGAGATGCGCCATTCCAAGGAACACCATTGACTATCTCCTCTTGTGTAATCCGAAACTTAGGCCTGCCATTGTGTCTCCTACCCTCTCCCATTCAATGGCCATGTGCTCTAAACTTCTTTCTCACCATGACCTGACTTCCCTAATGAAACCATTAGCCCATTTATTTTACAATGGCGACTTTTCACCCTCTAGCCATCAAAGATTTCCAATGGTGGACTGATAAAGGCTTATACAGAATTGGTCACTTCCTCTCCTCTAATGGTCCGATCAAATTATCATATTGTAGCAAAAAACTAGACCTGCCGGATTCCGAGGTTTTTAGATTTTCACAAATCTCACACTTCCTTACCTCAATCTGGTCCCATCAAAAAGATCCTCCTTCGATAACCCCTTATGAAAACTGGTGTGTGAACACAGAGGTCCAGAGGGGGGGAATCTCCTTGATTTATTCCGCTCTAATGTCATGCACAGACAAACCAACCTACGCTCGAGCCTGGGAAAAAGAAATGGACATCTCTTGGCCCACACAGGCATGGTATACCTCTTTTAACCGCTTCACCCCCGGAAGAATTTACCCCCTTCTTGACCAGAGCACTTTTTGCGATTCGGCACTGCGTCGCTTTAACTGACAATTGCGCGGTCGTGCGACGTGGCTCTCAAACAAAATTGACGTCCTTTTTTTCCCACAAATAGAGCTTTCTTTTGGTGGTATTTGATCACCTCTGCGGTTTTTATTTTTTGCGCTATAAACAAAATAAGAGCGACAATTTTGGAAAAAATGCATTATTTTTTACTTTTTGCTATAATAAATATCCCCCTAAATATATAAAAAAACATTTTTTTTCCTCAGTTTAGGCCGATACGTATTCTTCTACATATTTTTGGTAAAAAAAAAATCGCAATAAGCGTTTATTGATTGGTTTGCGCAAAAGTTATAGCGTTTACAAAATAGGGGATAGTTTTATGGCATTTTTATTAATAATTTTTTTACTAGTTTTGGCGGCGATCAGCGATTTTTATTGTGACTGCGACATTATGGCGGACACATCGGACATTTTTGACACATTTTTGGGACCATTGTCATTTATACAGCAATCAGTGCTATAAAAATGCATTGATTCCTGTGTAAATGACACTGGCAGTGAAGGGGTTAACCACTAGGGGGCAGGGAGGGGTTAAGTCAGTACTAGGGAGGTGTTTCTAACTGTAGGGGGCTTGGGCTGTGTGTGTGACGTCACTGATCTCTGCTCCCGATGACAGGGAGCAGAGATCGATTGACACTGTCACTAGGCAGAATGGGGAGATGCTGTTTACATCAGCATCTCCCCGTTCCTGCTCTCCATGACACGATCACGGGTATCCCTGCGGCGATCGAGTCAGCGGGACCCGCGACCCGACTCACGGAGCTCCCGGCCGGCGGCGGCGCGCACGCAATAGCAGGACGGGGAATTCAAATGGATGTACAGGTACACCCTTTTGCCCAGCCGTGACATTCTGCCGACGTAAATAGTCGTGCGCCGGTTGGGAAGCGGTTAATAGAGCATATAAGAATCCTAAATGTCTCGCTTATTGAAGCCAGTGTGAAGGTATTGATGCGATGGTACTATGTCCCTGCTAGACTAGCAGTTATCTTCCCAGGGGCCTCCCCCCTATGTTGCAGGGGTTGCGAACTGGAAGGTACAATGATGCACACTTGGTGGTCTTGTCCACGCATTCGCACATTTTGGCGGAAAGTCTTTACAACTCTCAGCAAAGTCTCGATAGCCCCTGACTCACAGGTAGCTCTTCTAATTAGAAATATCGCAGCTCTTCCTAGACTCTCTCAGGCACTGGTATACTTCGTCCTCTTAGGAGCCAAAGTATCCATAGCCAAAGCCTGGAAAAAACCTGGTATTTCCTTTCTAGGGTTCAAGAGAAAAGTCTCTTGGATCATGGCTCAAGAACAAATTGTAGCAAAACTTAATTATAATGTGAATAAATTTTACAGTATTTGGGAACCTTGGGCAATCTACTGTAACATTCCCATAATCCCGGGAGTAGTACAGGATACTGAGGGATCTGTTCCCCCTCCTTGATTCTTTCTCTTCCCTGTTTTCCCCCCTTTCTCACCTTTTCCCTCTTTCATGGGGCACCCTAGCCCCCCTCCTCACTATTGTATACTGGTAACTCAGGAAATGTGTCAGAGTCCTTGGGGGCGGTTCCCATTTGGTCAGTGGGGTGGGGGACGCCTTGACCTCCCCACGAGCGGGATCTTTACACGCATCCTGGCGTGTGGGGGGGATTGGGCTCTCCTCAGCCCCGCCGGGTGGTGGGTCCGGACCCAGGGGGGGGGGTGCGGGTCAGGGGTCTCTTATGGACACCACGCATTTCCACAGTTAGCTCCCAAAGGGGTGGGATGCGTGGGGTTCCGAGGGATGCTCGATCGGACCTGGCCTCGACAATATATTCTTTTTTATATACAAGTATGGTATATCGCAGACTCTTATCTCTACCCTACTGTATGGGTACCCAGATGTTACTTCAGAAAAGCATTTGCTATAAGTTTAACCTATACATAGCCTCTTATTGTGCTTATGTGACTTAGGTCTTACTTCATAATATTTCATTTTTCTTTTTGTGTTGTTTTCGGTATTCTTTCTCTCTTATCTATAAAGATGTAGCGTTGATGGTTCATCCTGTTACTGTCCATTGATACTCTGTATTAATGTCGAAAAGATCAATAAAACTTTTGAAATTTAAAAACTGCCCCAAAAGCAGAGCAACTTTACCAGAACCAAAACACAGCAGACACGAAATGGCAGTTGCAACAAACGAAAACCGGTCCATGGCCACATGGTGACTACATCAAAATGGCCAACGACAATCGGACCACATGGTGACTACAACAAAATGGCCACGTCAATCGGACCACTTGGTGACTACAACAAAATGACTGACGAAAGCCGGGCCACATGGTGACTACAACAAAATGGCCAACGACCACACATGGTGACATTAACACATGAAATGCAGTTGCTGAACCCACCAAAACCAGCACAAACATAGATTTCTTCACTAGAAAGCCAAAATTTCTCCCCACAAAACCTGACTACACAATTGAGACACCAAATGAACACGTAACCGTAAACAAACCGTAGACAAACATTTTAGGCCACACCAACTAGGGCCCATAGGCCAACCAAACATTCAGAAACGACAAAGTTACATGAAACACAAAATAACACGGATTTAAACATACACTCTTGTTCCCAAGGAAAGCTCATATACTCAACTCGGCTTCCACAGGAACAAGACAACAAGAGAAATACAAACAGCGATGGTTCCATGCATGATCTTTTCATTTCAAAACAATAGAGTTCTCCCATGCTATGGTCCAGAAACCTGAGACCATCCACAGGGCGTAGCCCTTTCAAGAAACAGCTCCTGTTGTAAGTGATGTCCCAACAATGCATGGCCCTTCCCCCCTCAGCCACATGGCCACTTGAATATGCGCCAGCCATTTTCAAAAGCAACATCAAACCAAACCTTTTATAAATGACCATCAAAGTTCACTAAACCATTTGTAGGTGAAAAATGTTATTGCGTTTTTGGGGACATGTGTCTTGCATCAGTATACACAACTGGCTTGGTCCCATACATAGGTAATAAACACAATTAATACATTTCTATTTCTCATATGCATCACAAACTTATTACACAGCATACAGTTACTTACACAAACATTTTAGGTAGTATTAAATGGGCCCTATAGGGAGGTAAGTATCCCAAACAATACTGGCAAATCATACACATGAAATCCCACCATTATACAGTGGGGACGGACAGTATTCAGACCCCCTTAAATTTTTCACTGTTTGTTATATTGCAGCCATTTGCTAAAATCATTTAAGTTCATTTGTTTTCCTCATTAATGTACACACAGCACCCCATATTGACAGGAAAACACAGGATTGTTGACATTTTTGCAGATTTATTAAAAAAGAAAAACTGAAATATCACATGGTCCTAAGTATTCAGACCCTTTGCTCAGTATTTAGTAGAAGCACCCTTTTCATCTAATACAGCCATGAGTCTTTTTGGGAAAGATGCAACAAGTTTTTCACACCTGGATTTGGGGGTCCTCTGCCATTCCTCCTTGCAGATCCTCTCTAGTTCTGTCAGGTTGGATGGTAAACGTTGGTGGACAGCCATTTTTAGGTCTCTCCAGAGATGCTCAATTGGGTTTAAGTCAGGGCTCTGGCTGGGCCATTCAAGAACAGTCACAGAGTTATTGTGAAGCCACTCCTTAATTATTTTAGCTGTGTGCTCAGGACCCAGTCTGAGGTCCTGAGCACTCTGGAGAAGGGTTTCGTCCAGGATATCCCTGTACTTGGCCACATTCATCTTTCCCTCAATTGCAACCAGTTGTCCTGTCCCTGCAGCTGAAAAACACCCCCCCACAGCATAATGCTGCCACCACCATGCTTCACTGTTGGGACTGTATTCGACAGGTGATGAACAGTGCCTGGTTTTCTCCGCACAACATACCGCTTAGAATTAAGGCCAAAAAGTTCTATCTTGGTCTCATCAGACCAAAGAATCTTATTTCTCCCCATCTCGGAGTCCTTCAGGTGTTTTTTAGCAAACTCCATGTGGGCTTTCATGTGTCTTGCACTGAGGAGAGGCTTCCATAGGGCCACTCTGCCATAAAGCCCTGACTGGTGGAGGGCTGCAGTGATGGTTGACTGTCTACAACTTTCTCCCATCTCCCGACTGCATCTCTGGAGCTCAGCCACAGTGATCTTTGGGTTCTTCTTTACCTCTCTCACCAAGGCTCTTCTCCCCCGATAGCTCAGTTTTGCCGGACGGCCAGCTCTAAGAAGGGTTCTGGTAGTCCCAAACGTCTTCCATTTAAGGATTATGGAGGCCACTGTGCTCTTAGGAACCTTAAGTGCAGAAAAAAATTTTTTGTGACCTTGGCCAGATCTGTGCCTTGCCACAATTCTGTCTCTGAGCTCTTCAGGCAGTTCCTTTGACCTCATGATTCTCATTTGCTCTGACATGCACTGTGAGCTGTAACGTCTTATATAGACAGGTGTGTGGCTTTACTAATCAAGTCCAATCAGTATAATCAAAAACAGCTGGACTCAAATAAAGGTGTAGAACCATCTCAAGGATGATCAGAAGAAATGGACAGCACCTGAGTTAAATATATGAGTGTCACAGCAAAAGGGTCTGAATACTTAGGACCATGTAATATTTCAATTTTTCTTTTTTTAATAAATCTGCAAAAATGTCAACAATTCTGTATTTTTCTGTCAATATGGGGTGCTATGTGTACATTAATGAGGAAAAAAATGAACTTAAATGATTTTAGCAAATGGCTGCAATATAACAAAGAGTGTTAAATTTAAGGGGTTCTGAATACTTCCCGTCCCCACTGTACCAAAAGATGAAAAATTAGTTCTTTTGCAAAGCAGAACCTCACCCAACACAACAGACAGTGAAAACGTACCCCTTTTCCTCAGGACAACAAAGTATTTCAAACAGTTTGATGTCCTGGACTGGTATCCGCACTACCATCCTCCTGATTCAATGCATAGGAGGTTCTGTTCTCTCCTTAACTGGCCCGCCATTTTTACTGTCATGGAAATTTCACTATACACTGCGCATAATCCATTTCACTTTCAGCCATTTGGTATAATGCATCTTACTATGTCCCTGTTTCCCGTATCTTCCCAAGTAACACAGACATGACCACCATTCTTACATCCTCATCTCCACAGCTCGACTGTCCTCTGGAGAGCCTGAGTTTTGTTTATGTATAGTACTTAACAATAGAGCTGGATGGTTTCACAATCAAGCACAGGCATTCCTACAGTAGGAGTTCTACAAATCTCAACCAATGAACAATCACTAGGGGAGTCTTATGGGCGTGTCTGGGCAGGGGCAGTGTGTATGAATTCCCGCCCCCTGTCTCTGTAAGCCATCATCATGGCTGGTCTTGGAATCATGGACGCTGTCTCCGGTCAATGCACCCAAGGAGTCCCATTTTTACCATTGGTGTGAATCCTTACTCTGCATTGTTCAGTTCACAATTCATACCCGGGATTATACTACCATTCCTGTGGATGGGAGATTATCTGCAGGGGCACGCCACGGCCCCCCATGTGCTGATCAGACAAACCAAAAGACAAAAGCGCGCATCCCCCCCATAACTGATAATGTCCTTGCAGAGTGAACACATTCCCCCCAGATGATCGTCTGTGCATTGCACAGGGGCCCTTCGCTGGCAAACATATCCCCACTCTGCAAACACTTCTCTGCATCCTTAAGAAGCTTTTCACTACCAGGTGGATCTCAACCAGTGTCAGTCTGCCCCAGTCTGCTCTTTAGAGTTGGATGCGGGAGAATTAACACTGGGAGACATTATGACAATACAAATTAAATACATCTTCATAAAATTTCCACAACACACTGTAGCTGTTGACTTTTAATAAGGACACTTACCTGTCCAGGGAGCCTGCGATGTCGGCCCCCGAGGCCGATCCGTCCATTGGATCCGGTGCAGGCACCACCATTTCAACTAAGGGAAACCGGCAGTGGAGCCTTGCAACTTCACTGTTGGTTTCTGACTGCGCATGCGCGAGTCCTGCGGCGCTTTGTGAATGGCCAGCTTGTCTTCTGGGACGCACACAGGTCCCAGAAGACAACGGGGATGCTCGCCAATGAACAGGACTTGACGTCCTGGGCCGCGGCCTGGCTGAATCGGAAGTACTATTGGAAAAATTTCAATATCCAAAAATGAGGGGTGGAGAGGTGGTCTTTCGTTTAAGACCACCTCTCAAAAGTGGGTAGAACTCCGCTTTAAGGAAAAGATCACTTAGTTCTTCAAACTTCTAGTTATCATTATCAGATACAGCATATGTATTATTTTATTTTATTTTTTAATAGGTTTAATGGATTCCATGCCAGCTATGGCTGTCATCTCAGACACTGGCCTCGCAGAGGTGCGGATGGTGACAGAGTTCTCTTGGCATTATCTGCACATATATATATATTTGATGTAAAACCGTAGTTGATACACAGTATTGTAGCCAGGACACGGGTCCCTGAGTCCTAATGATGACCTCCAGAGTTAGGGACAGCTGACATTCTTCTGTGTAGAGTGGGTTACAAGGCATGGTGGGTGTAATGCAAGATGAAATGGTGGGCGCCAGACACTTTTTGAATGCAAAGAGATTTATTGTCTCTTGAACAGAACTGGGGGAGAGAGTGTTAGGGCCAGGACACCCTTAAGTAGATGCAATGATAATTGGCAGACTCCGAGTAGACGGCTATACAGGTGAAGGCCTCCAGCCGGACACCACTACTGTATAGGTAAGACCGATGTCTCCTATGTCAATAATCTTGTAGCAGTTACTAACGATAGTTATATTCAACTATTGGCAACACAAACAGTTCTCCACTTACTCCACAATCACTTACTGTGGATCTTCACACAATAAACTCCCAGTCTTTCAGATCCAATAGCCACTGGATCCCCTGAGCTCTTCCACTTTTAGCACTCAGAATCTTCCTCAAGTGTCACCCCTGCTTCCCTGCTGGGCCCCTGGCTTGGCACTCACAGATACTCTTCAAGCGTCACCCCTGTTGTCCCACTGGGTCCCTGGCTTGGCACTCGCTGAAGTTTTCCCACTTCTTCACTGTCCCCGGCTGGTGAGAAGACTGCTCTCGTACTGGCTTCAGCTTACTCAAAGTGGTCTCTGGTAACAAGGTGGATGGTCCCTTAGTGGTGACAGCTTCCCCTCTCCCTCCGACCACAGCTGGTTCCCCGTCCGGTTGAACCAAAACTTCTGGTTGGACTACAAGCCAGCAGTCCCAACCCTACACTGCTTCTCCTGCTCCTGGATAGGCCTCAGGGTTCCGGCCTAGCAGCCCGGGGCAGCATAACACACATCCACCCAGACAGCCGTCCAGGTGGCACAGAACCCCGATCACCTGACTCCACCCAAATAAATAGGCTCTCCCAGCAGGTCAAGGGACCAAAGAAAATACCTGCCCATTGGCTGAGACACCACATCCATTCATGGCTGAACTTGCAAAGCCCCTGTCTTATCTAATGTCACTAGCATAGTGCCACCTAGTGACATAAGAGAAAGGGTGCAACAAGTCCAGATTTAGAGAGGAATCAATTTATCTCCTAACAATTGGCCAAGGCAACTATCGCTTGGCAACTAAATGTGATAGCAACCCTGCCTAAACATCAGGGTGTTACATCATGTAAGCAGTTTATTTAGTCCACAATTTCAAAGGGAGATATGGGCCTCTGTTATAAAAAAATAAAAATAAGAGTGTATAATTTTAAAAACAGTAACCAGAAATATTGTGCAATCAATACAAATTACTTAAGAAAGTTTTAAGGTTGCAATTTAGGACGAACAAGGTATGTTTTATCAAGAAATAAAAATGTAAGTGCATTTGTTCACAAACAATAGCCAGAAATTTTGTGCAGATAAACAATGCATAAGCAACACAATGTATGTATAAGTGACTAGACAGGTTTTTATCATGAAATTCAAATTGGAGTGTGCTATCTCCCAAACAGAAATATTGTGCTGTTACTGGACAATACATAACAGAGGCGTAAAGGGCCCCCCTGACCCCCAACTGGGGACACCATGGTGCGGAACACCAGGACCCATTCACAGGTGTGACCTTTGCGATCCTGGTAGTTCAACCACTGGTTTAAGTATTTTTTAATTTTTATTTTATTTTTGTATTATGTTTTACCATTTTATTTTTTACAATTGTATTTTTCCATTTTGTTATATAATTTTTTAGGAGCCCCGTTGGTGGGGCTTTGGTGAGATATCAGGCTTCTGATGTTTCACCTTTGAGACAGAGAAAGGAGATTAAGGACACAGCCCTCAATCTCTAATGCCCCGTGCACACGGTCGGACTTTGTTCGGACATTCCGACAACAAAATCCTAGGATTTTTTCCAACGGATGTTGGCTCAAACTTGTCTTGCATACACACGGTCACACAAAGTTGTCGGAAAATCCGATCGTTCTAAACGCGGTGACGTAAAACACGTACATCGGGACTATAAACGGGGCAGTGGCCAATAGCTTTCATCTCTTTATTTATTCTGAGCATGCGTGGCACTTTGTCCGTCGGATTTGTGTACACACGATCGGAATTTCCGACAACGGATTTTGTTGTCGGAAAATTTTATAGCCTGCTCTCAAACTTTGTGTGTCGGAAAATCCGATGGAAAATGTGTGATGGAGCCTACACATGGTCGGAATTTCCGACAACAAGGTCCTATCACACATTTTCCATCGGAAAATCCGACCGTGTGTACGGGGCATTACTCTGCAACCTCAGCAGCACAGAATGAATGGACAGGAAGAGCTCTGTACAGAGCTTCCTGTTCATTCACAAACTGAAGTGTAGTAAACAGTTTATAATGCCTCATTGGTACAGATCACTGACTCTATTCATTAAGACAAGGAAGAGGCCGACAATTTTGAAAGAAAAACACAATATTTTTTACTTTCTGCTATAAAACGTATCCAATAAAAAAAATTAATAAAATCAAATGTCTTAATAAATTTAGGCCAATATATATTCTGCTATATATTTTTGGTAAAAAAAAATCCCAATAGGTGTATATTGATTGGTTTGTGCAAAAGTCATAGCGTCTACAAGCAATGGAATATATACTGGAATTTTTATTCCAGTATATATTCCCCAAGGGCTTTCACACTGGAGCGGTGCGCTAGCAGGACGGAAAAAAAGTCCTGCTAGCAGCATCTTCGGAGCGGTGAAGGAGGGGTATACATTGCTCCTTCACCACTCCTGCCCATTGAAATCAATGGGACAGCGTAGCTATACCGCCGGCAAAGCGCCTCTGCAGAGACGCTTTGCGGTGGTTTTTAACCCTTTCTCGGCCGATAGCGGGGGTAAAAACGGCCCCCTAGCAGCCGAATACCGACGGTAAAGCGCCGCCTACAATAGCGGCGATTTACCGCCGACGCCGCCCCCGTGCCAGTGTGAAAGAGGCCTTATACTAGTAATGACAGTGATCAGTGACTTATAGCAGGACTGCAATATTGCAACAGACAGTCTGACACTAACTCACACTTTGTGGGAACCAGTGACACTAATAGAGTGATCAGTGCTAAAAATATGCACTGTCACTATACTATTTACACTGGCTGAAAAAGGGTTAAACATCTAGGGTGATCAAATGGTTAAATATGTACCTAGCCTGTGTTTGTGTGTACTATGTGTGCTGCTCTTACTAAGGGATGTGTTGGATTTTTTTCCCTGCTTTGCAGGGAAAGAAAATCCATCCATCCCCGCTGTCAGGATGGAGCTCTGCATTGCATATGCAGAGCTCTGTCCAGCCTCTCTCCTCGATGAGAGAGGCTGGACAGCAGGTGCAGGCAGACATGCATTGTTCAGTACCAGCCGGCTTCCGCTGTGACTAATCACAGCAGAAGCGACGCTTCTAAATATCGTTCATTATTTTACAGGAAAAAAAAACCCCAAAATATTATACTGACTCCAGGTACACTTTGAAGTAGCTTTTGCTAGGCAGCAGTTTTACAGGAAAAAAGCTAGACATTGTAGAGACTTGCCGCACACTATGTGATCAGCTTTAAAAGGCCACATTTTCAAAAGGGGAGACCAGGCAGGTTTTATCACAAGATAAAAATGAAACATATCGTGCAAGCTACGGCCAGTGGTCCATCCAGTACACAGGTTAGTCCATGGGGTCCACTTCTCATTTCAAAAATGAAATCATATGATTTATGTGCATTTTTTTCATTTGCGGATGCAGAACCTGCTTGTCCACTACTAGCTGAAATTGCAGAACCACCACTTCTACTTTTACACCTGCCAGACATTACGAATATAGGATGTTGCCTACCTTTATTAGAGGCTATGGGATTAGGGGGATTGAGTATTTTGTGCCTTGGTAAACTGAACAATGTGTTGATTTGGAACACTAAGCTGTACCACACAAGTATACGGCGATGTGCTGCAAACGAAGGGCAGCTTTGTATGTGTTAGCAACAAGTTCATGCTCCTGACCCCGAAAAAAGACCCCAGCAAAGTTATATTACATAAAATAGACCTCACTCAAAATAACACAACCTAAAACACTAAACCCCAACCCTAAAACATAAATACCCAAACACTAACCCTAATACACTAAAAACCCCAACCTTGTTTTTTCATTTGTACTTTTTTTAACCGAAAAAACTGCAAGGGGGTCCCTAGCAGATAAACGTCAGCTGAAGTTGCTGCTGCCACACATAAAAAGGTAGACCTAGAAAGCACTGTTGGATCTGTGTGCTTTGAACACACAAAAGGGGTTTCTTACTATACTGCCCAATACATTGCAATTCACAGTAATGTTGAGGAACACTAAACAGTGAACATGGAAGTATGTATTCATGGAAGTATGTATTCCCCCATACTGCAATTCACTATGATGTGTCACTTTACAGCAGTGGGTATAACACTTTTCAGCAGAACTGTATAGTATAGCAGCAACTATCTCTCTTTGCAAAGATTGTGTGATCTCTTCCTATGTGCTCACCAACACACAATGTATATATTACTGACTGTAAATATACAGTATCTCACAAAAGTGAGTACACCCCTCACATTTTTTAAAATATTTTATTATATCTTTTCATGTGACAACACTCAGAGAGTTCTTTGCCATGAGGTGCCATGTTGAACTTCCAGTGACCAGTATGAGAGAGTGAGAGCGATAACACCAAATTTAACACATCTGCTCCCCATTCACACCTGAGACATTGTAACACTAACGAGTCACATGACACCGGGAGGGAAAATGACTAATTAGGCCCAATTTGGACATTTTCACTTAGGGGTGTCCTCACTTTTGTTGCCAGCAGTTTAGACATTAATAGCTGTGTGTTGAGGTATTTTGTGGGGACAGCAAATGTACGCTGTTATACAAGCTGTACACTCACTACTTTAAATTGTAGCAAAGTGTCATTTCTTCAGTGATGTTACATGAAAAGTAATAATAAAATATTTACAAAAATCTGAGGGGTGTACTCACTTTTGTGTGAGAGTTCTGTATAGAAGTTTAACAGAATGTGTACTCAGCCAAATCATCAGAGTAGCTGCAACTTGCAGTTTAATAAATAGGTGCAAAGTTAGAAGCAATAATGCAAAACAAGTTTAAGGGCTGGTTGACACCACAATTTCTGCATTCCGTATGTGCATTTTTGATGCGTTCCAGTGCATTTTTGATGCGTTTCAGTGCACCCCCCCTCTTTTTTCTCTTCATCGCAATTGTGAGCAATTGAGGACATATGAGTTTTGGTGTGTTTTTGATGAGTTTTACCGCCTTCCAGATGCCTTCCATACTGAAGGTACTTTTGGTGACTGCACTAGAACACACTGCAGTGTTAATTCATTTTTGATGCAGAATAAAATTGCACTGGACTGCATCTGGTGTGAACCAGCCCTAAGATAGCAAAAACATGCATAAGCTGCAGAATAATGAAAGCTGCAAAAACGTAAAGCCCAAACTCAAAGCTGCAAAATTTGCCTGGAGTTAAGCTTTAAAGCCCCGTACACATGAGCCGAATGTTGGAAGGCATCGCCAGGTTAAAAAATAACCGTCTGACATTCAGCCCATGTGTATGCCACCCTGTCTGACAGAAGCCGACCAGCTTCTGTCGAGCATGCTGCAAAACCAGCAGACTACCGACTCCCGATCAGCGTTTTCCACCAGTGGCACAACAGCTCAGCAGGGGAGATCGCTATACTAACTTTGCAAAGGAGTGATAGCAGAAAAAAAAGACCAAGAGGTCCATCATGTCTGCCCCATTTATTTTTAATTTATACTTTTTTTAGTTTGCTTTTTATGTTGTTTAACTTTTTTGTCTGAGTATTGATCTATGTTTGTCCCAAACATGTTTGAGTCCATTGAGTCCAAAATTCTTGTGGATCTTTAGTCCATCTATAATATGCTCTTGGTAATCTAGAAGACCACACTCCTCTTTTTTCCTAGGTGGAATACAGAGGTAGTAATGGTATACATTGATCAAAAATCCTGGAATATCAGTTGTTATTAGATCCAATTTTTTGGGAGGTAGAACTACAGCAAATAATTTTTCCAATTACTCCATTTACTGTTGACTGGCTCACTATATCTGCTGGAAGTTTATTCCAAGCATCAACTACCCTTTCAGTAAAATAATTCTTTCTAAGGTTAGCTTTGAACTTTCCTCCTGCTAGTTTGAGCTCATGTCCCTTCACTTCCTGCGTTCTTCTTCTTGGCTTCATATTGAAAGTACTGCTCTCCTAAACCATATTCACCCCCTTGATGTATTTAACGGTTTTAATCATGTCTTTGCTTTCCCTTATTTCCTCCAGATGTTAGGTTCCTGAAGTCTATCCTGATATGTTTTGTTCCTCAGACCTTTCACCATTTTTGTTGCCCATCTCTGGATTTCTGGTTCTATCTTATTAATAACTTTTTGTAAGTAAGGTCTCCAGAACTTGACACAGTATTCTAAATGAGGTCTAACTAAAGGTCTATATAGGGGAATCAGGACCTCTTTCTCCTGCTGGTGACCTCTCTAGTGATGCATTCTAGAATTCTATTTGCTTTTCTCATTGCTTGGCCACACTGTTTACTCATTTTGCAATCATCCGAAATAAGTACCTCCAAATCTTTTCCTCTGTAGTGTTGGTCAACACTGTACCCCCAATGTTGTACTCTCTCAAGGGATTCTTTTTCCCTAGGTACATTATTTTACATTTAGAAACACTGAACTGCAGTTTCCAGCAATGCCAAATCATGTTCCATATTAAAGACACCTCCAGGGATATCAACCCTATTGCATAAATTTGTGTCATCAGCAAAAAAGACATACCTTACCCACCAACCCTATAGTTGTTTCAGTTACATATAGATTAAATATAACTTGACCTAGTATAGAGGTTTGTGCTACCACCACTATGACTGCTCTGTTCCAAATGAACCCCATTTACAACCACACTCAGGTATATATCCTTTAGCCAACTGTATATCAACTGAAGTCCTAGCTTATACAACCTTTGTATTAACTAATTATGTGGAACTGTATCAAATGCTTTGTGAAATCAAGATAGGCTATGTCTACAGCACCACCCTGGGCCAAAACATTAGTAATATAGTCTGTAACAGACCCCACTATAGAGCCGCTGGTGAATTTGGTCCTATTCCCCCTTTGCAGCACACAAGCCAGGCACGCAGTATTTTCTTAATTCTTCCACTGGCTTAGAAAGCAGTCCAGGGTTTTATTTACTGAAACAGGAACTTGGATGGGGGATAGGGAGCATGGGATGACCCTGTTGAACTGCAACTGAAACCACTTGAGGACTCCTCAACTTCTGGCTGTGCTTCACACTCTGCTGGCTGCACTTATGGCTGCTCCTCACAAATTGCTGCTGCACTTGATTGTCCCACAGGATTCTTAATGCATGCTGCTAGTTACTTGTACTCCTTCAGAGATTAAAAGCTACACACTGTCACTTCTCCTCAGTATTAGGGGTCATTTACTCACTTAGCCACAGGATCACCAGTTGCTTCCTGCCGATATATACAGGCTCTTCCTGGTGAGGGTGATGTAGACTCACAACACCGCAGGCCAGCTGAAGTCCTTCCCACCAACCTTCTCATGGCTCTCTCTAATGAACTGCTTCCTGACCCAGTTTAATCCCTGGACAACAGATCTTTGTATGGGCCCCCTAGCTGGGACCTTGATGTCTTCATACTTGCTGCTCTAGCTCTCCCATCCCAGCAGCAGATCCCCTGCACAGAGGTCTCCTCCTGCAGGACTGGACCCAGAAACACTACTGTTGCTCAGGCCTCAGACTACTTATGTGTTCTCCTTCCAACTGCTGGGCACACCTTTACCTAGCAGCTTACTCTATACTAAGAGGGTGCTATAAGTCGAAAAATTAAATCAGATTAGTCTGACATGATCTGCCCTTGGTAAAGCCATGCTGTTTGGGTCCAGCAAGTTGTGTGTGTTTTTTTTTAAGTGATCAACAATCCTTTTTTAGGAGTGATTCTATTAACTTGACTGCAACAGATTGCTATATTAAAGAAAAAGAAAAAAGAAAAAGAAAAAGAAAGCTGGGAACCTGAAGGATAGATGGATGGTGCCGCCCAACATGCGGGCAGGGTGTGTAACACAGCAAATAACCATAGAAACAAAAAAAACCCCAAAAAATTGTGTACACCCAAAAAGCTACCCCATCACATTTATTAATCATATGCAAAAATAGTACGGTACATATAAAAACAGCACAGACCATGTAACGAACACTTCCCAGTCCTATCCCTCCCCCACCTCCCTCCCAGACAACCCTACAAACCCCACCAATTCCCTCACCCCCTAGTCCTATGAACTGCTTCACCGAGATCTCCCCAAGGAGCTGAGAATGTGCGGCTATGCCACTAACTCCTCACAGAGATGGAACAAACCCCTGGTGACTACATCTGCAAAGATAGTTACTTAAACAATGGGGATTCATACATCTACCCATTCAGCTGAGAGGAAAGCACTGCACCTTAAAGCCACTATGGGCGAATGCAGTGCATTCTGATAGACGGCTGTACCTGGGGGATGGATGTAAAGTCTGATTAATGAAATTGAGCCCTGCTGTTAGTCCTGTAACAATACAAAAAACCACAGTAAGTCCTCATTAAGACCTGAATCTCAGGTAATAGTAAATGCCTGTAGAATAAACACACAGAGGCAGCGGGTGCTAAGATGATATCCAGCAATATGCTATGGTATATATAATTACTGAACAGCTCATAAGGAATAAAAGTGATCTTCACTGCTTGCTCCGCTTGGTTTCAAAGGTGAATGGCAGAGAAATAGTCACTACTAGGACATAGCTTCAAAGAACATAAGCTCAAACATATCTGGCAACATAATAGACATCCGATCCAGCCAGTACTAAACCACAGTGTCCCAGAGCCTCTAGGTACCTCATGAATACTGCCGATATGGTCGGTCTGTGTATAAATTACTCACTGTTCTGTGGTTTTTCATCAGCTATTATATGTTGTTCCTATGGTCCATAGTCCTTAGTGGAAATAGCCAGATAACATCACAGCCAGTTCGTTCAGCAGGCAAGTACAGTGGAAGTCCATACAGGTGTGCTGTGTGAGTAGTACAGGTGTTCAATATCTCCTGTAGATAATCCCAGCTGCCGCGATCCTATAGAGCACAGGACAGGTGCAGAGCAGCAGACTGTAGTGAAGTAGGATAATCCCATAGCACAGCACACCAAAATCCTCTGGTAAGTCCGTCAGGTGTGTGGTATTATGTAAACAGGCAATGCAGGATGCAGTACATCAGGGGGTGTGAGGGGTGCCGCAACAAATGGATCTATATATGTTTCGTTCTGCCCCCGGAACTTCTTGCTACCCCTTTTGTGAATAGGTACAATATTGGCTGTCCACCAGTCATGGGGAACCTCTCCTGTTAAAAGAGATTGATTAGAAAGATCCACTAATGGTCCAACAACCATACTGCAAAGTTCTGTTAGAACTCTGAGATAAATATAATCAGGGCCCATTGTGTTATTGAGCTTTAACCGAGCCAGTTCCTCTGCTACCTCCAGAAATCCTGAAAAGAACCATCATTACTGGGAACAAGATGATCCACCAACTTGATGTTGTTAGTGCAATTTATTTCTGAGAAGACTGAACAGAAGTAATTGTTTAAATGGTTTACTTTATCTAGGTCTTCCTCAACATAAACGTCGTGTCCAGGTTTTATTTTATTTATCCCATTGTATTTTTTCCTTCCAATGATGATGTACCTAAAAAAGGTTTTGTCTCCTTTGTTAAAGGATGTAGCCATTTCCTGCTCCTTCTGTGTTTGGAAGCACTGATAATATGTTTGACCTCCTTTTGTCAATGTTTACACACTTCTTCATCAGCTATACCCCTCCTGTTACTTTAAATCTCCCATATGCTGATTTATTTCTCCTTTACTATCCTACTTACCCCTTTAGTGAATCATATTGTTTTTTTCTTCTGTTTACTCTTACTAATATGCCTGACATAAAGTCTACCATCCTGGAGGTGACCAGATTATAACAGTGCCCACTGATTACTGACTGACTGTCATTTTACTCCAACCTTTTATTTATTTTTTTTAAAAATTCCCTCATTTCCGCAAAGTTTGTCCCTTTAAAATCTAAAATGTTTGTTTTTGTATAGAATTTTTTAGTTCTTGTGTTAATATCAAATCAAAGGCATTGGTGATCACTAGAACCCACATTTTTTCCCACCTCAACCTCAGATTTTGTCCATCAACAATCCCAATTTGTCAACACTAGGTCTAGAATATGATCACCTTGGGTTGGGATTTTTACTAACTGTTTCAGAGAAACTCTATTAATTGCCTCAATTACATCCCTGCTCCTGCTTGTAATAGCAGTTTGAGAAGTCCAGTTAATATCACACCTGTTGATGTCACCCATAATTAAAACCCCTCCCTACAATGACATTTGAGTTATCTCATCAATCAACAAGTTTGTTCTGGGGGTCTGTAAACTACACCAGAGGAATATCCCTCTCTGGTTGAGAGGCAGATGCAGGGGATTTCATTTGTTTTATTAATTCATTTTAGCATTATTCTATTTTTGAGGTGATGTCAAAAGGTTTTTAGACTAGTTTTGTAACACGCCAACAGATGTCAGCACAAGGCTGCACGCACAATCACAGGGAGCACTGACCTTCAGAAGTAAGTATGCCAAAAGACATTGTCCTGTGTACATTGGGAGCTGTACAACTGGTGCTATTCTGACCACGTGCGTTACGTCTGCTATTTCATCATGGATAGCAAGTTAGCACAATGAACAAATGTGAAAGAGAGAGACGTTTGACATGATTCGGCAAGTTTACGGCAATGCTGCAATGAGTCGTTCGAGATGTTTTGAGTGGAACACGCGATTGTTCTCCGACGATCATCATACACAAGTTGCCAAATGATTTCAACACTTTGGGGGATTAAGCTTGTTGAAGGTCTTCCTGCTCTCTCGTCGTCTTCCAATGATGTTCTTCTGCTCTTGAAGCGCGCATGCTACTCAAAAAACCTGGAACGACTCATTGCAGCATCGCCATAAACTTGCCGAATCAAGCTGAGATTCACTTTTTTTTTGTAAAGCAGCACAGAACACAGCTATTTGTGATTATCCTCATAGACAGCATCCCTTACAGTAAAGTAGTCCTGGTAACTTTGGTGAACAGCTGGAGGCATCAAAGGCCCAAACACAATGCACCATGCCACTGGAGCTAGGGTACTCTGGTAATCCAAGAGTAGTAGGGTCTTTTGGAGATGCTGCCTACCAATAGTCTCTGGCCTAGCTGGCCACAACCAGTTTTGACAGTGGAAGGCCTCTAGCCTGGATGCAGCTCGCTTGCCCAACTACCTCTGTCTGATCAAGTGTGACCTCTCTGAGCTGCTGAGGTAGGAAAGCAGAGAAACATATCTTTGCAGAGTTTGCCTAGATACACAGGGAGTGTGGGAAAAGGAGTTTAAGGGGCATGTGCATGCTTCTAAGCATGGTGAGTAAATGGGCTCTTAACTGCAGTACTAGTATAGCAACAACTATGTTTCCCTGCAGAGTATTTTTGATCTATCCCTATTGATGCCAAGTCTCCAACACACATATGTGGCTGATTGTAAATATAGCAGTTTTCAGAAGCAGTACTATTCAAGTAGTAGTATAGCAACAGCTATCTGTCATCTCATCCAACACACACTGACAAAAGGCTGCTTAGAACTCTGACTTTTACAGAAACAGGTATGGAACATAGGAAAACCCCCATGACTTGCCCTTCTAAGCCACCTGACCATAGTTCATGACCTGTAAAGTAGCGCATGTTTCCTGTGTTTATAACAGTCCGAGAGCAAAATGATATTTCTAAAGGAAAAGAAAGTCATTTAAAAGTGCTAGCGCTAGTGCTTTTTTAAAAAATGGCATGGGGTTCCCCCCAAAAATCCATACCAGACCCTTCAGGTCTGATTTTAAGGGGAACTCCACGCCAAAATTTTTTAAAAAATGGCGTGGGGTTCCCCCAAAAATCCACACCAGACCCTTATCCGAGCACGCAACCTGGCAGGCCGCAGGAAAAGAGGGGGGATGAGAGAGCGCTCCCCCTCCTAAACCATGCCAGGCCACATGCCCTCAACATGGGGAGGATGTCCCCATGTTGATGGAGACAAGGGCCTCATACCCACAACCCTTGCCCGGTGGTTGTGGGGGTCTTATCGGAATCTGGAAGCCCCCTTTAACAACGGGGACACCCAGATCCTGGCCCCCCCTATGTGAATTGGTAAGGGGTACATTGTACCCCTACCATTTCACAAAAATAAAGTGTCAAAATGTTAAAAAAACAAGTCCTTTATTAAAAATAAAAAAATGAAAAATAAAAAAGAGATTTCAGCGATGTAATACAATAAATCCATGCTCCTACTCCAGCGATGTAATCCAATTCTCGATCTCCAGCGATGGATGATCTCCAGCGACTCCAGTGAGGAACACGCACAGGATCCTGCCTCCACCAGAGGCACCCAGCCAATGACGCGGCGCTAGCTTGACAGCTCTTATGTAGCTGAGGACGGGGCCACCCGTCACGTGACCCCATCCCCCTCTGACAAGGGGAAACGCCTGGGTTTCCCAGTGATGTGTACGGGTGACCCCGCCCCCCTCTGATGCAACAGGAATCCTGCATTGTATCAGGACCGTTGATAGTGACTTTAAACCACAGGCCAACCTACTTAGGGACCGTCTTCTCAAAAGTGGATATTCCAAGTCACTCCTACATAAGGCCTTTAATAAAACCTGTGATCAATCTAGGAATACATTGCTCTACAAAAACAAAACTAAAATAGATGAGCACACAACGGTGAAGTTCATTACGCAGTATTCTTATCAGCATTACCAACTGCGCAATGTACTACAGCAACACTGGCATATGTAATATTCAAAGGTATGCCACCAATTCAATAAAAAGGGGGTATTGTATCATTTATAGGTACCATCATCCTTTAAATGTATAGAAGCAATATAGGGTTGAAAGAGAAAACAAAGAGGGCCTCTCCAATTAGGTCCTACCTCTTTCCAAAATTATTTAGGACTATTGCGGTACCAAGGGGACAAACACAAGGGTATAATAAAAATTCAAAAATTTATTCAAAAATAAGGTATTAAAAAGTCCAGCAAAGGACACAGTATAAACCATAACACAATAACACAATTACAAAATAATATATATAAAACACAAAGCGCTGTGATGCTAAATAGCTGATAATTACACATAAAACCAAGTGAGGCTGCTATCAAAAGAGAGTGTTTTCAGAGTCACTTAAAAAGAATAAATAATGATATTTGAAGCGCTTCACAATGTGCATGAAAATGAATATATAAGAATAAATATAAATAGTCAAATAAATCCAGCAGTGAGTAAAAATTCCTATAAAATCCAGCAATCAAAATAGTGTAAAATTATAAAAAATTTGTGACACCAAATGTGTAAAAAATTCACATAAAAAATCCACATAAAAATAAATATATAGGGATGTATTCAGAAGGTTCAATTATACAGGTGTAGAATCCTGATTGGTATAGAGCTTTTGATCACTAGCAAAGCTGTTTAAAAACACTTGCTTAATTAAGGTGCTCATTGATAGTACCAATGTGTTTTTTGCTTCTATTCACAACCAATGTGAGAATCATAAACAGGCAGATAAGAGAAAAAAACAATCATTGTGCAATAGTTAGGATACCAAGGTACACAGGCAAACTTCAATCCACTCACGTGTGCCTTATAATGATAAGGCATATGCAGGTTTTACTATAGCAGTCAGCCGCCTTAGACAGGAGCAGATTCAGTGCAGTACATTAACGTATACGTATTTGTATCTGTGTATACAAAAGAGCATGGGGAAGTTCATGTCCATAATGGGGGTGGTATTGACACAGCCCCCAATGATCCACAATGGCTCAAAAGGGATATGGTCCAGAAATATTTAGACAGAATAAAGGTGGATAAAGCACCTGGACCTGATGGCATCCACCCACGGATCCTAAAAGAATTGAGCTCTGTAATTTCAAAGCCATTGTATCTAATTTTTAGGGACTCATTAATGACGGGAATAGTACCGCTGGATTGGCGCAGGGCGAACGTGGTGCCTATATTTAAAAAGGGATCAAAGTCTTTACCAAGTAACTATAGACCTGTTAGTTTAACTTCTATAGTCGGGAAGATACTGGAGCGTTTAATAAAAGACCACATAGACGAGTTCTTGCTGGAAAAAAACATTTTAAGCAACAGACAGCATGGGTTCATGAAAGACAGAAGTTGTCAGACAAACCTGATTTCTTTTTATGAAGAGGTAAGTAAAACCTTGGACAGAGGGGTGGCTGTGGACGTGGTTTATTTGGATTTTGCAAAAGCGTTTGATACAGTTCCGCACACACGGCTCATGTGTAAGTTAAAGTCTACAGGCTTGGAAATATCAGTTTGTAAATGGATAGAAAACTGGCTAAAAGACAGAATTCAGAGAGTAGTGGTTAATGATTCTTACTCTGAATGGTCTAAGGTTATCAGTGGTGTACCCCAAGGTTCAGTGCTGGGACCCTTACTCTTTAATATCTTTATAAATGATATTGGATCTGGGATCAAAAGTAACATTTCTGTCTTTGCAGATGACACCAAGCTATGCAGTGGAATAACGTCCTTACAGGATGTCTCCAATTTACAAGCTGACCTCAATGCTCTGTCTAATTGGGCGACTATGTGGCAGATGAGGTTTAATGTTGAGAAATGTAAAGTTATGCACTTGGGGGCTAAGAATATGCATGCATCATACATGCTAGGGGGAGTACAACTGGGGGAATCTGTAGTGGAGAAGGATCTGGGGGTTTTGGTAGATCATAAGCTCAATAATAGCATGCAATGCCAAGCTGCGGTTTCCAAAGCGAGCAAAGTTCTTTCTTGTATTAAGAGAGGTATGGACTCCAGAGAGAGAGATATCATTTTGCCCCTGTTCAAATCATTAGTAAGACCTCATCTGGAATATGCAGTTCAGTTTTGGACACCAGTTCTCAAAAAGGATATCGGGGAACTGGAGAAAGTGCAGAGAAGGGCAACCAAACTGATAAGAGGCATGGGGGAGCTCAGCTATGAGGAAAGATTAGAGGAACTGAATTTGTTCACTCTTGAGAAGAGGAGAATAAGGGGGGATATGATCAACATGTTTAAATATATAAGGGGTCCATATAGTGAACTTGGTGTTGAGTTATTCACTTTACGGTCAACACAGAGGACAAGGGGGCACTGTTTACGACTGGAGGAAAAGAGATTTCATCTCCAAATACGGAAAGGTTTCTTCACAGTAAGAGCTGTGAAAATGTGGAATAGACTCCCTCCAGAGGTGGTTCTGGCCAGATCAGTAGATTGCTTTAAGAAAGGCCTGGATACTTTCCTAAATGTACATAATATAACTGGGTACTGACATTTATAGGTAAAGTTGATCCAGGGAAAATCCGATTGCCTCTCTGGGATCAGGAAGGAATTTTTTCCCCTGCTGTAGCAAATTGGAGCATGCTCTGCTGGGGTTTTTTGCCTTCCTCTGGATCAACTGTGGGTATAGTATTGGGTATATTGGATTGTACGTTTTTTTTTTTTTTTTTTTATGGTTGGACTGGATGGACTTGTGTCTTTTTTCAACCTGACTAACTATGTAACTATGTAACTATGTAACTATGTAACGTGAGATAGAAATATAAATATCAAAAAGAGAGAGCTGAGGCAGAGACCGGCAGACCTATTTTTAAATTAATCAAGGAAGTACTTATAAGAGTGTGCCTCATTGATACCAGGTGGAGTCAAAGCGTTGAGTCGCTCAATCCAGAGCGACTCACGCTTTAAAATTTGACGGTCCCAGTTGCCCCCTCTGGGGTCCTCAGGGACGACTACTAAAACGGTAAATCTGATGTAATCAAGATTAAAGCGATGGTGAATGCCTATATGGCGGCCCACAGTAGTGAGCTTGCCATTAGTGGAGGCATATAAATGGTCACCCAGTTTCTGCCGCAGCTCCCTGATCGTTTTTCCCACATAAAAGGCGCTACAAGCGCAGGTCATCAGGTAAATTACACCTCGTGTACCGCAATGGGCTGAGTGTTTTGGAAAGAACATCTCACCGTTAGGGAGTAAAAATTGTTGTCCCTTTTGGATCCAAGGGCAGTGTGGGCAGTTACCACACTTAAAGGTGCCTCTGGGTTCTCTTGGGCCAGATATAGGGATTTTGTAATGGCTGTGAGTGAGCCTATCCCTCAAAGAGGTGGCCCTTCTAAAGACCAAGTCAGGGGTTGGTTTAATATATTTCCTGAGTGTATGGTGATCGGTCAGAATGTGCCAATGGTTTGATAATATGTTGCGTAGCTGGTGGTGATGGGTAGAGAATTTTGTGATGATCTTGGTCATATAAGGTTTTTTGGGACGTGGAGGGCCAAATAATAATGTTTGTCGGTCTTGAGCAAGGGCCTTATTAAAGGCTTTCCTCAGAGTGGTCCGATTATAGCCTCTAGCCAGGAGGCGTGTGCGTAGAGCGTTTGCTTGTCTACGAAAGTCCCCGTCCTCTGTGCAGTTCCTTTTTAATCTCAAATATTGAGCATAAGGGATACTGCGAATCAGAGGGCGGGGATGTGAGCTGGAAGCGTGCAACAGCGTGTTGCCCGCTGTGGGCTTACAATATAAATCTGTGGTTAGTTGTCCAGCAGAGTTTTTAATGATCTGTACATCTAGAAAGGAAATACTCTGAGTATTGTATGTAAAGGTGAAGTGGAGATTGAACTGATTGATGTTTAACCTCTCAATAAATGCTTTTAAAAGTTGCTTGGTTCCTGTCCAAATGACCAGTAGGTCATCAATAAACCTAAACCAACCCAAGACGTGGTTCAAAAAGGGCTCCAATAGATCATCACTGAAGACGGACCGCTCCCAACCACCCAGGAATAAGTTGGCGTAGGAAGGGGCACACGAGGTGCCCATTGCAACGCCTTGGGTCTGAAGGTATAATTGGTCCATAAACAGGAAATAATTTTTAGTCAAGATGAATTCCAAAAGTTTAAGAACGAAAGTATTAGTGGGCCAAGTGTGATGATCCTGTTCCATGAGGAAGGAACCAGCCATCCGGACGCCCTGCCCGTGGGGGATGCTTGAGTACAGGGCCTCAACATCAACGGCCACGAGGAGGGCGTCCGGAGGGATCTGGACTCCCTCAATGTGTTTGAGAAGGTTGGTAGTATCCCGAATATAAGATGGTAATCTCAATACATGGGGTAATAAAAAAGTATCGACCAATTTGCTTGCATTCTCTGTTAAGGAGCCTTTACCTGAGACGATAGGTCGACCAGGGGGTACAGAAAGATTCTTGTGGGTTTTGGGTAATGCATAGAACGTTGGAGTGCGTGGGAATTGTACATTGATGAATTTATAGGTGTCCTCATCGATGAGGCCCTCTAAGAAGGCCCCCCGATGAGTCCCCTAAATTCATCAACAGTGTTTTGAATAAAGGTGTCATCAATGGGTGAGTACCAGTTAGAGTTGGAAAGAATCTTGAGGCACATAGTTTGGTACTGATGAAGAGTCATCAGTACCAAGTTACCACCTTTGTCTGATTGCTTTATTATAAGATCAGTATTTTTTTGGAGTTTGGTAACTGCCCGAAACTGTTGTTGGGTCAAATTAGAAGGTAGTGTTTGCCATTTCTCTTTTTTAAGGGACATGATGCACTCATGTAGGAAGGCCCAAATAGATGGGCATGTCATTAGGTCAGGGAAGGCTCTGGATTTCCTTTTTAAGCTAGGTTTAGGGTTAAGTTGTCGCAGATTAGAGATAGTATCCATTTGGCTTGAGGAGGGGGAGTCAGGAGTGCCATCAAGGACATTCGACTCAACCTCTTCTTCGTCCAAAAGTAGTATAAGGTCCCGTAGTGCTCTGGACTCAGCTATCGTGAAGTTTTTAGTTTTTTCTGCTAATTCTTTTTCCAGATTAACGCGTCTACGGTCTTGATCAAACATGTAGTTAAAAGTTAGTTTTCTAGCAAATAAATAGAGATCTTTGATTGTCTCATAGATATCAATTGGCTCCGAGGGGCAAAAGCCCAACCCAAGTTGGAGAACCTGCTCCTCTTCTGGAGTCAATTGATAGGAGGTTAAGTTTATTATGTTAAGAGAGTGAGAATTTACTTCATCATTTAATGTGACTGGTTGTGAGACGTGCTTGGGACTGGAGCCTTTTGCACAAACGTGTCCAGACTCCCCTGTTTGGTGAGTTCTGGAGTTGCCTGTACTAAAAAACCAGGTTGTGATAAGAGTGTCTGTATATTCGGTTGTAGGAGTTTGGGGATGATATTGTGTAAGGTAGGGTGGAGAGAACCCTCTTGAGGGGTCTGACCACCCGGCCTTGGTGTTGGTGGTGTTTTAAGTGCTTTACCGTGTTGTTTTCCTTTTTTGGTGTGTTTGGTGGTTGAGTTGTCACCTGTGAGGGACCTTTTCCGAGGACCACTTGGTGCTCGCGACGTGGTAGGACGTGTAGTGACCTGTGAGGATAGAGAGGAAATAGATGAGTCAGATTCCGTGCAATAAGTTGCTGTCAAGATTGGAGATTTGCGGTTAAAACTCTTGTTTTTTCTGGAGTATGGTTTTCCAGACCACTTGTATGCGTATCCCTCCGAGAAAGCTAGTTTATCCTGGAAAAATTTCCTTTGTTTTTTAGTGATAATGTCCTTATTAAGGTATTCCACTTTATCTCGTACCTCCTTCCACTTGTTTGTGAAGGAGGCCGAGTCTTTAATGTTTGGGAATTGATTTAATAATCTGTCAATCTCACCATCCAAGCTCGTCATGTCTATACGGTATTGGGTGGGTGGTGAGTTGTTGCATAAGTTCTATACTTCAATTGGTTACGATATTCTCCCAGGACTTTCTAAAGTCTGGGAGGGGTCCTTAATGGTTGGGAACATTTGCATCCGGAGCCCTAAAGGGCAAACTTTTTCTGTAATGTATGATTCAAAATATTGAATGTGCCAGTACAGATGAGATTTTGTCTTTAAAAGGTTGAACATCCTATCGAGAAATGTTTTGGTTTCATCCTCTGACTGTTGGTTTGCTAAGCATCCTGCTTGTATAGTGGACATAAAGTCCCCCCAGGCTGTGCCCAAGACATCCATTGCCCAGAATTACACAGACCAGGACAGGGTCCTCACTGAGAGTGGGAAGGATTCAATTGATAGGTTTTAGAGAAATGGCTACCCTAAGACAAAAAGCATCTCAATTTAATATGTGTGAAAAATAAATTAGATAGTGGCCTGAAGGGAGCAATGGATTTTGATCAAAAGATCAGGGTGTGTTATCCACCCAAACTGTCATATTCAAAGGTATGCCACCAATCCAATAAAAAGGGGGTATTGTATCATTTATAGGTACCATCATCCTTTAAATGTATAGAAGCAATATAGGGTTGAAAGAGAAAACAAAGAGGGCCTCTCCAATTAGGTCCTACCTCTTTCCAAAATTATTTAGGACTATTGCGGTACCAGGGGACAAACACAAGGGTATAATAAAAATTCAAAAATTTATTCAAAAATAAGGTATTAAAAAGTCCAGCAATGGACACAGTATAAACCATAACACAATTACAAAATAATTGTTTACAGCAATGTTAACAGACAAAAAACTATTGGTAGTGCCCACACAAAAGAATGAAGGCGCATGATATAATACTTGCAGACGTAACCTCTACAGTTTCGCGGTCAAGCTGCTTCTTCAGGAGGCGTCTAAGTATATATTCTACAAAATGAGAAAAGTACAATATCAACATTACAAAACATATCTACAATGACAAACATAGCTAAGAACAACAAGTGTAAGGATAGATATATAGTATTAATATTGGAGAAGGTAATCATTGTTTAATATTGCACTCACCCACCTCGGCCCGCAAAGGGGCTAGAGCGACACTGTGAGACGCCCACAGGGAGGCATTCCCCGGGGGCGGACCAGGGGGGCACTTAAAGATGATGCTATTGTAGGAAATAATAAATAAAAATGAGGTATAAGCGGCTGTAGAAGCAGGGTTCTTTGAAAAAAACAGCCACCCATGTGCATCAGGTCAGGGTAGAGAATGGTGAGGGACCAGGAAAGAGGAGAGGAGAGGGGGGGGGGAAAAAGGAAAGGGGGAAGGGAAGGAAAGAAGGGAACAGAGATAAAGAAGAGAGAAGGAGAGAGGGGGGGAGGAGGAAACAAGGCAGAGAAAAGGGGGGAGAGAGGGGGGAGAGAGGGGGAGAAAGGAAGGGGGCAAGGGAAGAGGAACCTGGAGAGTAGGGGGGAACAGGAGGGAGGGAGGGAAACAGGGGAAAGGACATAGGCAAAGGGAAACAAAGGAAGGGGGGGGAGGGGAAGGAAGGAAGGGGGGAAAAAACAAGCGGGGGGAGGGAGAGAGGAAAAAGGGGGGGGAACAAGAAGAAGAAGGGAAGAGAGGGAGGGAAGAGACAAGGGAAGGAAAGAAAAGAAAAAAGGGGGGGGGGGAACAAGAAGAGAGAGAGGGACAGAAGGGAGACGGGAGGGGAAGAGAGGAGGGAATGGGGGGGGAAGAGGGGAAAAAAAAGGGGGGGGGAAGGGAATAACGGGAGGGGGGAGGGATACATGAGGAACCCACCACCTGACCAGAATGGTATGGAGAAGTAAGAGAACTTGAGAGAGCGGGGGTATTTAACATAAAACATGTGTGTACCCACCGTTGCTGTAGTATTAAAAATTTATTTATAGCAAACTTGCTGGCTATCCACACCCAGGGAGAATGATAAAGAACAGTGGCCAAGGAGCCGGGCACATATGCCACATAGAACCTCTAGAGATAAATAGCATGGAATATGTATCAGTATGCTAAGCATATTTTATCCAGGAGAAGAATTGCTTC